>NC_041381.1:552998563-553013179 GCF_002162155.2 Triticum dicoccoides
ATTAATTAGATTTTTTTTGTTAGACTAGATATGTGTAGTAATTAATTTGTTCATATTATGTTAGATTTTTTTCTGTTAATAGATTTTTTTGGTGATATTATTATTGAATATGCATGTTTGGTGACATTATTGTTAATAGATTTTTTTGGTGATATTTAGATTGTGTAATTAATTTTGTTCATAGAATTTTAATGATTTTTTTGTTCATAGTATTTAGAAAAAGGAAAAAAATAAGAAGTAGTTTATATATAGTTGAACTAGCTAGTTGATTTAATAAACTAATTTATTTTACTATATATAGAAGTAGTTTGTTTTTAGTAAGTACTACTTATTTATTTATATAAGTGCTTAGTAGTTGAACTACATAGTTGATTTAATTAATAAAACTACTTTTATTTAACTATATATAGAAATAGTTCCCGTGTCGACGTCGGCGATGCCTATCCCGCATCCTCGTCGTCGTCGACTCGGCGGTGGAGGCCTGCTTGATCAGGGCCATGTTTGGGACTGGGCTCCGCCGGGTTGGTATTGGGAGGTGCTACCTTCCGGGGGACGTAGGTTGGTGAGGAGGCAGCCCGTTGTTGACCCGATCCTTGTTTGGTGGCGGTCGTGTGGGCCAATGACGGTGGTGAGGCATCCGGACACCGCGGAGGTGGTACGTCACCGTGTCAGCGAGGAGGACGAGCACGTCCGTCGCTACATGGTTGCATTGGAGGGGAGGTTCGACAATACCTGGCAGGTTCTTCAGGGATCTCACTGGAGCTATGATCATGTGATGGTTCCTTATCTTTGGGTGTCCACCACCCGCGTCGGTACCCGTCGGGAGCTACGGTTCTAGTTGTATTAGTGATAATATTCGACGATGTACGGACACCAAGAGATGATGTACTTTTGCTTATAATTATTGAATGCATGCTAATTTGAATACTATACTTTATTTTATGATTTGGTTTTGCTTATTTTATGATTTGATTTTGCTTATTGAATGCTCATATTGGATAATTTCTCCTTCATTCCCATGTGCTAGACAATTTGATATAATTAATAATGCATTCGGGAATGAAAGGAGGAGCTACGTACATCGATCATCGATACTCAATCCATGATTAATAATAATGATCTAGTTTAATATTTGAATTATGAACGTATAGGCCGGAAATGTCGTACTCATCGGACGACGAAAACCGCCCGGGGGAGTGCGACTGGTGCCACGACGAACGAGGTATCTATGACAGGTTCATTGTGCTGGACGAAGATCGGCGCTTCAGCATTAAGCTCGAGGAGACCTTCGATGTTCATACGGTACGCAACCGACGATAATAGTTTTTTTCGTAATTATTCATGGCTTCAACTATTTTAATCATGACAATATTTTTCATCTTTTCCAATTTGACTAGCTTATCCCATGCTTTGCAAGACGCTATGTCTTGGAGAGGATGGGTTTTGAAGACCATGAAAGTTTCGAAACCAAAAAAATTATCCTAAGTACCCATCATGGTGTGGATTTTTAAGTAAAGTTGTACAATGCTCAGAGTGTAACCCATTTTGGTTGCAAAAATTGGGAAGCACTTTGCAAGATGTATGGTTTTGATGAGGGTATGATTGTTACCATGGATCTTGGTGATCCTACAATCGAGCAAGAGAGACCTACGATTTTCGTCCTTGTGGATACACCTCCAATTCTTCCCCCATGTGAGCTTAACATAGTTATTAAGTAATTTATATTGTTTATTTGAAAATAATTGACAACTTATTCTCCATTGACAGCTTATTTTCATTCTTTAAAGAATGTGCGGAAGATGGTAGACAGAACCTACTACACCGAAGGCTCCGAACTAACTTATCATGAGAAAAATCATCTGGTCGGATTTTGTACTGATCTTGAGAATTACAATGTCTACAATCGAACTCCTCAACATTATGGTCAATACGTGCCACTAGTGCACGTGTTGAACTACGGTAACTACCATGGAGATACCCTGGTATGATTTTTTACTATTACAACATTCGTGCATCTTTTTGCACACTTCTAAAACTAGTACATCATATCATTGCTAACTACGAAGTTATTACTATGTTTTTCAACAGATAATCCCAAATGATTGTGTGCCTCATCTGATGTATACACGGGGTAGCCTTCATGTTTTGAACATACACCCAGGTCGTCCTATGAATCTCAACTGTCCATACCGGGTTTCTAAAAGAAGTGGAGACATGATAATGAAAGAATGGAAAAAATGTATGGACAGTCTTAAGGAGCTTCTTGGAAGCAACATTCAGCGAAGGGAAAACATTGGAGACAGGATGATCGCCATTCTTCATAATGGAGAGTCAGGGTCTATATTGTTTTATGCTATTTTACCTTAAGGGTGTTTAGATCCTACCTGATACTGATGATCATGTGCTAAGAACAATTATGTAGGGTTGGGTTCGATGACTATGAGGATGATGATCGTATGACTTATTATTAATAACGTGTAGAAGTTGTATATGATGATGCATGATTAGTAGGACTTGTTATTATATATATATATATGATGATGTATGATGCAAGCATGCATGAGCATTTTATATCTGCGGGGGTGCAATGAACATAGCATCAGCGTTGATAAACCAAGGACGAAGATATAAGAGAGGACACTTCTCTCTATTAGCTAGCTATAATAACAACCTCAAAATAACCCCTAAAGCAGCCACTTTTAAAAAAAAAATGACTTTTGGTCCCGGTTGGAGCCACCAACCGAGACCAAAGGCCCCCTGACTGGGGTGGGCGCACAGGGCCACGTGGAGGCACATTGGTCCCGGTTCTGGTTTGAACCGGGACTAATGGGTGGAGGTATTAGTAACGACCCATTAGTCCCGGTTCATGAACCGGGACTAAAGGCCCTTACGAACCGGGACTAATGGGTGGTTTTACACTAGTGATGTAGTCCATATTGAAATATTCAAGATATATTATATTTGTGAACGGAGGGAGTAGGACATAAAAGAAACTAGCGAACCCCGCGCGGGGCACGCCGCGCCCAGATATAGAGGGTACTGTACGTGTTGGTTTATTTTTTGCATGTACACTTTTTTCATCCTACGGTAATCAAAAGGAAAAACTTAATTGCAACTATTATACAAGGTAATTTAAGAGAAAATGTGTGTATTTATAATTAACATACAGACGGCATACAGCTTAAATAGAAAGAACACACTATTACATTATGGGAGTTATTTACCCAAAACCACCATATTATGGGATAGGATAACAGATCAGTACCACATTTGAGGCAGGGCACAAAAAATCACCAACAATGGGGCTAATCTGTAACGCGGAGTATTGACGCTGCGTTTTAGCCTAGAAAACAGCGAATCCGACAGGTGGGTCCCACCTATCGGGCTGACGTGCCAAATACCAAGCACACAAAAAAACTTTGACTAGCTGAGGTGGCAGATGAGCTACGGGCCCCGCCTGTCATTGACTACATGGTCATCTTCATCCCATCTCTATTTCTGTGGAGCATTGTGTCGAGTAGCTTGTGCGCGACGAGCCATCTCTGCCGATGCAAGTCGAGAGCTCAATGGGCAAGGCGAAGGGGAAGCAGCAGCAGGACGAGTACTACCACCTCGCGAAGGAGCAGGGCTACCGGAGCCGCGCGGCCTTCAAGCTGCAGCAGCTCGACGACCGCTTCCGATTCCTCCCGCCGGGGCGAGCCGTGCTCAACCTCTGCGCAGCGCCGGGGGGCTGGATGCAGGTGGCCGTCGCCCGTGCCCCCGCCGGCGCCTTCATCATCGGCATCGACCTCATGCCCATCCGCCCCGTCCGCGGCACGCACCGTGCTCGCACTACTAGGGAAAAGCCTAGCAGCAGCGCGGGTTCTAGGTATATCAGTAGCGCGGGGTCCGGCGCTACTAATAAGGCGCTACATCTAACACGTAGCAGCAGCGTGTGCGCCCCCGCGCTACTGCTATACAAGTGTAGCAGCAGCGTGCTGCGTGGATGCTCACTACTGCTAATAGCTCTAGCGCTCTTTACCTGTACGCGCTACTGCTACTGTCACGCTACTGCTAACTTTTCTCCACTCGCTGCTGCTAATTTCAGAAGTTTTTGATTTTTTTCCCACATATTTGTTTTGTATTTGAACAAACTTTATACAAGAATCTTTAGCACATACAAATATCATCATGATACACATACAAATGGCTGCAAGACCACAAATGTAATCATAGTGTATACATACAAATAGTCTCATCATAATCATCATCCAACACAAAGTGGTATCTCGTCATCATCTCGAAAATAGTGATACATGCAAGTCTCGAATACTTGCAACTACAACGCCGTCCATCTAAACAATGGTATACGCGAGAAGAGCTATCACTATGAGTGAGAGCGGAACTATGCAGTACATGAGGCGGCGGTTACGAGTCCTCCCTCGCGCTAGCGTGAACCTCAAGTAACTAGCTTCTCCATATTGTCTGCTTTTGAAGCCTTTATGGCTAGCGCCCGAGACCCCACTCACTTGCGCCTGACACTCCTGCCACTCGTTGTACACCCCCGGAACTTTTCTCCACTCGCTGCTGCTAATTTCAGAAGTTTTTGATTTTTTTCCCCACATATTTGTTTTGTATTTGAACAAACTTTATACAAGAATCTTTAGCACATACAAATATCATCATGATACACATACAAATGGCTGCAAGACCACAAATGTAATCATAGTGTATACATACAAATAGTCTCATCATAATCATCATCCAACACAAAGTGGTATCTCGTCATCATCTCGAAAATAGCGATACATGCAAGTCTCGAATACTTGCAACTACAACGCCGTCCATCTAAACAATGGTATACGCGAGAAGAGCTATCACTATGAGTGAGAGCATAACTATGCAGTACATGAGGCGGCGGTTACGAGTCCTCTCTCGCGCTAGCGTGAACCTCAAGTAACTAGCTTCTCCTTATTGTCTGCTTTTGAAGCCTTTATGGCTAGCGCCCGAGACCCCACTCACTTGCGCCTGTCACTCCTGCCACTCGTTGTACACCCCCGGAACCTTCCCTTTGTACACGATATAGCACTACCATCTCGCCATCAAGAAACTAGGTACCTGTTAGAGATGCATTTTCATGAAAATGATGTACAATCATATGCAACAAAATATACTAGAGCAACACGAAAAAGAAAGGGTTAGCAACTAGATGCAACATACAGTACGCAAACTAATTAACTAGAGGTACGCAGGTCATTGTACGCAAACTAATAAAGTAGTGTTACGCAAGTTCCGCAGGGACCGTGGACATCACAAAGTTTCATCGTTACAGAAAGTATACAAATTCAACTGACACATATCATCATCATCGGCATCGTAAATCACTAGAAGTTTCATCCTTCCATATCATCGAGGATGGACCCTAGCTTCTTGAACGGCGTGAGGTCTAAATGTTGCATGCCTATGCGAGTTCGGACGTCAGCTCGCGATATAGGGCTGTGGTGGAATATCCCCTTCTCATCGACGACTTCTTTCATGATGATCGTTGCAATGTCCCCTTGGATGCGAAAGAAGTCATCTCTAAGTTTTAACCCGCTTCTCCATGAGATTCTAGCCACTTGTGGATATGATCATCATTTCTGCTTGTCATGCGAAGCTTTTGGTGATTCGTGCTGAACTCAATCATGAGATGGACGATGTAGAATCCATCCTTCTTGCTTGGTTTTGGGACATGGATGCAGGAGAAGTTAGTTTTATGCGCGAAACCCATCTTCTTGTTCCTTTGTTTCCTGATCTGCATGTGGCCACCTCTAATGCTGAAGCGTTGGAGAGCATCATCTAGAATATTCATTATGTGGGTGTAGTCCTTTTTCTCGTAGTCTCCGAAAGGGTCAAAATACACGGCGTGGGAGACTCGCGGGTAAAGAACGATAAGGACGACGCGCCCGTTGCTGTGGGGAAAAGACACATCAAATTATTCTCCATATGAGTGAGAAGGAATGATTGAAACGTATGAAACGGTTGTCCGGAACTGACTTACTTTGGATGATAAGGCAGGAGGACAATTTCCTGGTCCTTATTCTGTACCATGAAGTTTTGGAGGTACTCCCTAGCAGTTTCACGCTCAAAGTCACCGAGACTCAAAAAAGACTCGTGCATGTAGTACGGATCCGCCACACAGATTTGCGAGACTTCTTCTCTCTTGATGACGGAGCTCATATGTAGCGCAAAAGGCGGACGATTGTAAAATCGAGCCGCCTTGTCAGAAACATCTCAAAGATAAGGTCAAACCACAGGAAGAACACCTCTATGGGCCGTGTGTCAACGTAGCACTTCCCCTCAGGCACACGAGCCACGTATGTCAGATATCCTGGATCCCTCGAGGCTAGTAGGCTTTTCTCAGTCGACAGCAAATGGTCGTGCAGTCTCCTGAGATCCCCTGATAGTGCCTCCAGCGGTTTTGGCAGTAGCATCGACTCGCCCGTGAGATGGAACATGGCCGCACCTTTCACGGGTACACGCTCTTCAGAATCCATCGTCTGGCTGCTATGTGCTCTGGCTTATTTGGAGGCAGCTCTCTTCCCCGGTCTCTTCCTCTCCTTTTTCTTGGGCACACCTTCCAGACCCTTTCTTAACCCCTGCCCCAGTGTTGTCGGGCTAAGCACTGTATGACCCCCGGCTAGTTGAGCCTGTGTTGAGGCGGCATCTTCAGGCATGTCCTGTGAGGATTTCATGTAGAGAGACTTCTTGCAATCCCTGCTACGACCTTCCTGCCTGGGCATATCATCCATATCCTCATTAACATGCTGATAGCCCGATTCATCATATGGTTGACTCATCATATCTATGTCACAGTCATACATGTTTGTATTGAGGAAAGCCATTGGGTCGACCTCCGTCTCATCATCATCCATTCTCTGTTCTACAGGACTGATTACATCAGCCAGTACTATTGCACCCCCTTCATCACGTCGTCCGCCGATCTCACCCGACACTACAAGAGTTGGTAATTGCGTAGGCGGGGTGGTGGTCTCCGCACATGCTTGTTGATGTGTGGTTATGTCGGAAATATGCCCTAGAGGCAATAATAAAATGGTTATTATTGTATTTCCTTGTTCATGATAATTGTCTATTGTTCATGCTATAATTGTATTGACTGGAAACCACAATACGTGTGTGAATACATAGACCACAACATGTCCCTAGTGAGCCTCTAGTTGACTAGCTCGTTGATCAACAGATGGTCATGGTTTCCTGACCATGGACATTGGATGTCATTGATAACGGGATCACATCATTAGGAGAATGATGTGATGGACAAGACCCAATCCTAAGCATAGCACAAGATCGTGTAGTTCGTTTGCTAAAGCTTTTCTAATGTCAAGTATCATTTCCTTAGACCATGAGATTGTGTAACTCCCTGATACCGTAGGAGTGCTTTGGGTGTACCAAACGTCACAACGTAACTGGGTGGCTATAAAGGTGCACTACAAGTATCTCCGAAAGTGTTTGTTGGGTTGGCACGAATCGAGACTGGGATTTGCCACTCCGTATGACGGAGAGGTATGTATGGGCCCACTCGGTAATGCATCATCATAATGAGCTCAATGCGACTAAGTAGTTAGTCACGGGATCATGCATTATGGAACGAGTAAAGTGACTTGCCGGTAACGATATTGAACGAGGTATTGGGATACCCACGATCGAATCTCGGGCAAGTAACATATCGATTGACAAAGGGAATTGCATACGGGATTGCCTGAATCCCCGGCATCGTGGTTCATCCGACGAGATCATCGTGGAACATGTGGGAGCCAACATGGGTATCCAGATCCCGCTGTTGGTTATTGATCGGAGAACGTCTCGGTCATGTCTGCATGGTTCCCGAACCCGTAGGGTCTACACACTTAAGGTTCGGTGACGCTAGAGTTGTTATGGGAAATAGTATGTGGTTATTGAAGGTTGTTTGGAGTCCCGGATGAGATCTCGGACATGAAGAGGAGCTCTGGAATGGTCTGGAGGTGAAGATCGGTATATTGGACGAAGGGTATTGGGGTCCAGAATTGTTTCGGGGGTACCAGGTGATGACCAGCGTGTCCGAAAGGGGTTTCGGAGGCCCCGACAAGCTTTGGGGGGCCTTATGGGCCAAGGTGAGGGGGCACATCAGCCCACTAAGGTCTGAGCGCCCCTCCCACCCCATCTCACGTAACCAGGAGAGGTGGGGGCGCCACCCCTAGGGCAGCCGCCCCTCCTGATGGAGTCACGTACCTAGGGTAGGGTCACAGACCTGATCTAAGTACCCTGCCCAAGGACACCCTTAGAAGAGATCACCTTCTAGTCGACCTACGAGAGACTCACTCGATTGACTTGAAGGACTCGACCACGAAGACTCACTCGACCACCAGAAGGTCAAGAGGCACTCTGCACTGCAACGGCCTGTAATTAAGTAGACTTTATGATAGTAAAGACACTTTATGTGGGGCGTTACCTGTAACGCCCCGGACTTAATACACCTTAACCCCTTCATTACGTGGGCTGGCTGGGGTCCTGGCGCACTCTATATAAGCCACCCCCCTCCACAGGCAGAAGGGTTCGGCACCTTGTAATCCATATACACATAATCCACTCGACCGCCTCCGGGCTCTGAGACGTAGGGCTTTTACTTCCTCCGAGAAGGGTCTGAACTCGTACATCTCTTGTGTTTACAACCTCTCCATAGCTAGGACCTTGCCTCTCCATACCTACCCCCCACTCTACTGTCAGACTTAGAACCACGACAGTTGGCGCCCACCGTGGGGCAGGTGTTTTAGCGATTTTGTGGAGAAGTTGCGATTCTTCCGAGTACTTCCATCATGGTGGCTGCTGGAGTTTTGGTTGAGGGTCGAGAGATCCGTCTCGGTGCTCTCACCTTCGTCGCCGACGACTCCGCCTGGCTCCAGGAGGCTCCACTCAACGTCGATGCGCTCCCCGTCCTCGGTGCGACGCATTTTCGCGCATGTGTCCGCGGCGTTCTGCTGCGGCAACCGTCGACCCCGTATCGGTCGACTCCCCCATCGACAACCCTCCCGGTCTCCCGCCAGCGCAAGCGCTCGGGCCGGTCGAGGCTTCATTGGTGGGTGAGGCACACGGTGGCTCGCCAGACGGCCACCACCCAAGTTGCGGCAATCGAGCCCGACGAATCTCTCTACGGCCTGTTCGATCTGTCGACTGGCTCCGTAGAGACTGCATCCGAGTGCGATAGCAGTGATCCAGCGGCGGAAATCCTGATGGTCGACGGGCCCTGCAGTCCCCCTGGCTTCGCCCGTGATGGTGGGGCAGGCGACGGAGGCGACCCCGCACGAGACCACGAAGAGTACCAGCCCGAGCCACTCGACTCTCTGCAAAGAGAGGAACTTCGCCGCAGGAACGTGGATGTCCTGCGTACTCCCATCGCAGGAGAAACCCCCGAGGCTCGCGCCTTAGAGGAGGCACGTTTAGCCAATTTGGCCGAACGCACTCGACTGGAGAATCTTCAGGGAGCACTCGACGAGCGCGCGCGGCAACGAGTTCCCGACACCAGTCGACGTCAACTCTTTCCGCCGACTCAGGTATATCGAGCTTGGTCACGGAGAGGCTCTGGTCGTGACTCAGGGAAAGTTTAAAGGGAAACCAAAAGGATCCTGGAACCCTAGGAAGGTAAAGGATAAAGAAGGAAACGACGTGATGGATATGCCGTGTCACATCCACACGAAGAAAGACGAAGAGGGGAATATCATCTACCCGAAGCATACCACTCGCCAATGTCGGCTCCTGATCCAGCAGTTTCAAGGAAAACAGTCTAAAGACAAGGAGAAGGAGTCGGACAAGGCCGAAGACAAGGAGGACAGTGAGGAAGGATATCCGCATATCAACTCCACTCTGATGATCTTTGCAGATGTGGAAAGCAAGAGTCGATTGAAAGTTATTAACCGTGAGGTGAACATGGTTGCCCCGGCAAAAGCAAATTATCTGAGATGGTCCCAAACACCCATCACATTCGACCAATCTGATCACCCGACTCATATTGCCACCCCTGGGAGGCAAGCTTTGGTGGTCGATCCAGTTGTCGAAGGCACTCGACTGACAAAAGTGCTGATGGACGGTGGTAGTGGGCTGAATTTGTTGTATGCAGACACACTGAAAGGAATGGACATTCCGATGTCCCGACTGAGCACCAGTAACATGAGCTTTCATGGAGTTATACCAGGGAAGAAAGCCGAGTCACTCGGCCAAATAGCTCTGGACGTGGTGTTTGGTGATTCGAAACATTTTCGCAAAGAGAAGTTGACGTTTGAGGTCGTGGATTTTCAGAGTGCATATCATGCCATTTTGGGGAGACCAGCTTATGCACGGTTCATGGCTCGACCATGTTACGTGTACCTCAAATTGAAGATGCCCGGCCCCAAAGGAGTGATCACTGTCACCGGTGATCGGAAAAAGGCACAAGAGTGCTTTCAGAAGGGCTCAAAGATTGCTGATTCCCAGGTGACAGCGGTCGAGTTCGAAGAATACAAGCAAAACGCAGATCCGAGTGACTTGCTGCGATCCAAGAAACCCGCCACAGAATCTGCATTTCAGTCGTCCGGTGAGACGAAGCCTGTTCACATTCACCCGACTGACCCCGATGCAGCTCCGACCCACATCTCCACAACACTCGACCCGAAATAGGAAGAAGCGCTCATCCAGTTCCTCCGTGAGAACTGGGACATTTTTGCATGGAAGCCCGCTGACATGCCAGGTGTTCCCAGGGGACTGGCTGAGCATCGCCTAAGAGTCGACTCATCTGCAAAACCAGTCAAAGAGCATCTTCGGCGGTCCGCCGTCCAGAAGAGAAAAGCCATTGGTGAGGAAGTGGCTCGACTGTTGGCGGCAGGATTTATCCGAGAGATATACCACTCCGAGTGGCTCGCTAATGTCGTCATGGTTCCTAAGAAGGACAAATCGCTCCGAATGTGCATTGATTTCAAGCACATCAACCGGGCCTGCCCGAAAGATCATTTTCCTCTCCCTCGCATAGATCAAATTGTTAACTCGACCGCGGGATGCGAGAGACTGTCTTTTCTAGACGCCTACTCCGGGTACCACCAGATCCGTCTGTACGGACCCGACGAGGTAAAAACAGCTTTCATCACTCCATTCGGGTGCTTCTGCTATATCACCATGCCATTCGGCCTCAAGAATGCCGGAGCCACATTTATGCGAATGATTCAGAAGTGTCTACTCACTCAAATCAGTCGGAATGTGGAAGCGTATATGGATGATATCGTCGTCAAGTCACGAAAAGGTTCCGACCTGCTCGCTGACCTCGCCGAAACATTTGCCAACCTCAGAAGGTATGATATCAAGCTCAATCCATCAAAGTGCACATTCGGAGTTCCTGGTGGCAAGTTACTCGGTTTTCTCGTTTCCGAGCGAGGGATCGACGCTAATCCAGAGAAGATCGGCACTATTCTCCGAATGAAATGCCCTGTGCGAGTGCATGATGTCCAGAAGCTTACTGGATGCTTGGCCGCATTAAGTCGGTTCATCTCACGACTCGGTGAAAAGGCATTGCCTCTTTACCGACTGATGAAGAAGGCAGACTAGTTCGAGTGGACTCCAGAAGCTGATGCAGCGTTTGCCGAGCTAAAAGCTCTGCTCTCCACCCAGCCGGTGCTTGCTGCCCCAATCAGCAAAGAGCCTCTGTTGCTTTATATTGCAGCCACAGGACAAGTCGTCAGTACTGTGCTTACGGTCGAGCGGGAAGAAGAAGGAAAAGCTCTCAAAGTTCAGCGCCCAGTGTATTATTTGTCTGAAGTCTTGACTCCATCCAAGCAGAGATAT
This sequence comes from Triticum dicoccoides, assembly GCF_002162155.2. Taxonomy (NCBI): domain Eukaryota; kingdom Viridiplantae; phylum Streptophyta; class Magnoliopsida; order Poales; family Poaceae; genus Triticum; species Triticum dicoccoides. The sequence goes on from NC_041381.1 coordinate 553,010,384, forward strand.
CCTCATTATCAGAAGCTTGTGTATGGAATATACATGACCACAAAGAAGGTTGCTCATTATTTCTCTGATCATTCCATCACAGTCGTCAGCGACGCTCCACTATCAGAGATTTTGCACAACAGAGATGCAACTGGTCGAGTGGCGAAATGGGCGATTGAACTTCTTCCCCTTGATATCAAGTTTGAGGCAAAGAAAGCCATTAAGTCCCAGGCCATAGCAGATTTCCTCGCCGAGTGGATTGAACAGCAGCAGCCGACTGAAGTTCACTCGGAGCATTGGACCATGTTCTTTGATGGCTCTAAGATGTTGAATGGTTCCAGTGCTGGGGTTGTCTTGGTTTCCCCCAGAGGAGATAAGCTTAGATATGTGCTCCAAATTCACTTCGATTCCTCCAACAATGAGGCAGAGTATGAGGCCCTCTTGTACGGATTGCGCATGGCCATTTCACTCGGCGTCCGTCGCCTGATGGTCTATGGCGACTCAGATTTAGTGGTCAACCAAGTGATGAAGGAGTGGGACGTGAGAAGCCTAGCCATGACTGGATACTGCAGTGCAGTGAGGAAGCTGGAAAAGAAGTTCGAGGGGTTGGAGCTCCATCATATACCCCGACTGAAAAATCAAGCAGCTGATGATCTAGCAAAGATAGGTTCCAAGAGAGAAGCCATTCCGAGTGGTGTGTTCTTGGAGCATATACACACTCCATCAGTCAAAGAAGATCCTTTCACCGAAGAAGCTCCACAGCCCAAGAGTGCCACAGATCCGACTGAGGTTGAAGTCCCAGCAGTGGTCGACTTGGTCATGGAGGTCTTGGTGGTCATTCCCGACTGGACAGTTCCATATATCGCGTATATCCTGAGAAAAGAGCTCCCGTAGGATGAGGAAGAGGCTCGACAGATCGTCCGTCGATCTAAAGCTTTTACCGTAATCAAAGGGCAGTTATACAGAGAAAGCGCGACTGGAGTTGGTCAGAAGTGCATAACACCAGAAGAAGGTCGAATCATCCTTAATGATATCCACTCGGGGACCTGTGGTCATCATGCGTCCTCTCGGACCATCGTGGACAAAGCATACCGAGCCGGATTTTACTGGCCAAAGGCGAATGAGATGGCAAAGGAAATAGTGGATAAGTGCGAAGGATGTCAGTTCTACTCGAATATGTCACACAAACCTGCATCAGCTCTGAAGACCATTCCACTCGTCTGGCCTTTCGCAGTATGGGGGTTGGACATGGTCGGTCCTTTGAGAACAGGTCGAAGTGGCTTCACGCATGTACTGGTAGCAGTCGACAAGTTCACCAAGTGGATTGAGGCTAAACCAATCAAGAACCTTGACGCCGGTGCTGCTGTTAGCTTCATCAGGGAACTGATATTCAGATATGGAGTCCCGCACAGCATCATTACGGATAATGGGTCGAACTTCGACTCGGAGGAATTCAGGGATTTCTGCAACTCTCAAGGAACACGAGTCGACTACGCTTCAGTCGCCCATCCGCAGTCGAATGGACAAGCAGAGCGAGCCAATGGCCTGATTCTCAAGGGATTGAAACCCCGACTGATGCGTGATCTCAAGCATGCAGCTGGAGCTTGGGTCGACGAACTTCCCTTGGTGCTTTGGGGACTGCGGACCACACCTAATCGGTCGACCGGAAGAACTCCATTCTTCTTGGTCTACGGAGCTGAAGCAGTCTTGCCGAGTGATCTGCTCCACAATGCTCCTCGAGTTGAAATCTACAACGAAGCAGAAGCTGAACAAGCGCGGCAGGACGCAGTCGACCTTTTAGAGGAAGAAAGGGAGATGGCTCTGATCCGGTCGACCATCTACCAACAAGATTTGCGCCGTTTCCACGCCAGAAATGTGAGGGGTCGAGCCTTCCAGGAAGGAGATTTAGTTCTCCGAGTGGATCAGAAGAAACAACACAAGCTTGCTCCTTCTTGGGAAGGACCCTTCATCGTCACCAAAGTTCTCCACAACGGGGCGTACCGTCTTTACAACGTCGAACATAATATCGACGAGCCCCGAGCTTGGAACGCGGAACTACTCCGCCCATTTTACACTTAAGTTTAATCACTCGGATGAGTTGCAATAAAGTACTTCTGTAGTTCATGGACCTCAAAATAATAGTGTCATAGTTCCTCCATAATTTTTGTCACTTTCTATTTTGTCCAATAAAATTTTCCCTCAGCGGGTGACTTAGCTGCGAATCCGTTTCGCCTAAGTTTGTAAAAATCCTACCGAGTGGTGAGCCGGACTCCCACTCGGAGGCTTAGCTGCGAATCCGTTTCGCCTAAGATTAAATGAAAATCCTACCGAGTGGTAAGCCAGACTTCCACTCAGAGGCTTAGCTGCAGTCCAAGTACTCGCCTAAGTTATAAAAATCCTACCGAGTGGTAAGCCAGACTTCCACTCGAAGGCTTAGCTGCAGTCCAAGTACTCGCCTAAGTTATAAAAATCCTACCGAGTGGTAAGCCAGACTTCCACTCGGAGGCTTAGCTGCAGTCCAAGTACTCGCCTAAGTTATAAAAATCCTACCGAGTGGTAAGCTAGACTTCCACTCGGAGGCTTAGCTGCAGTCCAAGTACTCGCCTAAGTTATAAAAATCCTACCGAGTGGTAAGCCAGACTTCCACTCGGAGGCTTAGCTGCAGTCCAAGTGCTCGCCTAAGTTATCAAAATCCTTCCGAGTGGAGAGCAAACCTCTCACTCGGGGGCTTAGCTGCAGCCCAGTGCTCGCCTAAGTTTTCAAAATCCTACCGAGTGAAGAGCAAACCTCACACTCGGGGGCTTAGCTACAGTACAA
>NC_041381.1:553013592-553066557 GCF_002162155.2 Triticum dicoccoides
CTCTCACTCGGGGGCTTAGCTGCAGCCCAGTGCTCGCCTAAGTTTTCAAAATCCTACCGAGTGACGAGCAAACCTCTCACTCGGGGGCTTAGCTGCAGCCCAGTGCTCGCCTAAGATATAAAAATCCTACCGAGTGAAGAGCAAACCTCTCACTCGAAGGCTTAGCTGCAGCCCAGTGCTCGCCTAAGTTATCAAAATCCTGCCGAGTGAAGAACAAACTTCTCACTCGGGGGCTTAGCTGCAGCCCAGTGCTCGCCTAAAATATAGAAATCCTACCGAGTGAAGAGCAAACCTCTCACTCGGGAGGCTTAGCTGCAGCCCAGCGCTCACCTAAGTGGACTAAGGAATAAGTCGATTGCAGTAAGCGCCCTGCTTTGAACCTGCAAAAGACATTTCGAGCCAAAAGCAATCATATTCAAACACCAAATTCAAGTTCGGATCGATACCTAAAGGAACCGAAAGTGCTCAGGTGCTAAGCCCGTTAAGGTTTATCGGTTACAACTCCACTCGGCATACCGAGGCAAATTTAAAGCGTCGAGCTTAGAAGAAGTTTTTTACCCCTCCTGTGGAGGGCTGGAAGGCGCAACAAACTCATCAAGATCAATTCCATCTGCGATCCGAGTGGCAGCCGCAAGGAAAGTTTCCATAAAGGACCTGAAGTCGTGTTTCTTGGTGTTGGCCACCCGAAGGGCCGCCAGCTTGTCTTCTCGTGCATCTTTGCAGTGGACTCGGGCCAGACACAGAGCAACATCTGCACCGCACCGAGCCGAGGACTTTTTCCACTCCTGCACTCGACCAGGGATCGTGTTCAAGCGAGACATCAGCGACTCGAGGTCGTTCTGAAGTGTCTCCCCGGGCCAGAGCGTCGAGTCGATGCGAGATGTGGCGACCTTCAGCCTTGCAAGATAGTCCACGACAGCTGCAACACGGGACTCCAGTCGGAAAACATTCATGGCAACTTCGTCGTTCATTGGAGAATTGACGGGGTCAAGGTTTGGTTCCAGCCGGCTAGTTTCTTCTTCAAAGTTTTGACAAAATTCTACAAGGACGATCACCGAGTCAAGGCAATGGTCGAATGGAAAAACCACGGTTGGAAATGATTGCCGAGCATAGAGATTTACCTTCAAGCATAAGAAACAACTTCTTGGCAAGACCATTCAGGAAGGCCTCCAGATCTTTTTTCTTCCCAAGAGCAGCTTTCAGATTGGTATTTTCTTGCTCAAGCTTGGCGACTGAAGCTAACTTCTCGTCAACAAGCTTGATCTTCTCAGCTAGTTCAAGGTCTTTCTTCCGTTGGGCCTCCCTCACCTTACCTGCAAGTTAAAGCAAGATCAGATTTTGAAACAAATGAAGGGAAAAAGCAGTCGTCAAGGTCTCACCAAACATACCTTCGGTCTCCTCCTTTGCCTTCGTCAGATTCTCCTGAACCAGCTTCAATTTCAGCTCGAGCTGAATGTGCTTGTTTTCCAGCTCAGAGTAGCGAGCCACAAGATCACAGGAGTTCTGCGAAGAACCAATCGACTAAATGTCAAATATAATTCACTTCCGAGTGAAAAAGGAAAAATCACGCGTTTCTAAGACTACAGCCGAATACAAGCATTCAACCGTAGTCTCGGGGACTACACCCAGTGGTGCACTCAGCGTGCCCCCACTAATCCTATTGAAGATAGAGTCGACCAGTCGACCTCAAAAAAAAACGGAAAGACTGAAATTATAAAGCCTAAGGCCGACTGCCAGCAGTCGACCTTAGCCTTGGGGACTACACCCAGCGGGTGCACTCAGCGTGCCCCCGCTAACACGGAGTTTAACTCGACACACCCAGTGGGTGAATACTATAAATTCTGGAAAGAAAAGTTTTTGATAGCATATCCTAACAGAACAAACGGTGGTCGACTGACCTGAACATTGCTTTGGAGGGCGGAACTGGCGTCGTAAGCTGCCTGGCTCGCATCCCGGATGGTCTTCAACTGCTCCATCATGATCCCTGCCTGGCGTATCGCCTCCTTCGCTGCGCCAGCTTGGTCCTCTGGGACGTGGTGCGTCGTGAAGAGGGAGGGCTACGGAGCACTCGTCAGTGGATCTGCGAAGGACACGGTGTGTCGAGTGGTGTTCTCCTCCTCCGCGACCAGAGTCTCAGGCACCGTCACATCCTGGGTCACCTTGCTGACAGACGCTTTCCTACTCCTTCTGTACTTCAGCGGTTCTTCATCTTCATCATCATCAGGGAGAGTGATAACAACATTGGATGGAGCTACAGAAAAGAATCAGGATTAGATCATGAGTCAGTCGACTAAAGACGGTGTTAAGAGTATAGTACCAGGTTTTGAGGTTGCTGCGTCCTCCATCTCATGGTCGTCAGCCCGGGCCGAGGTCTCAGAAGTAGCAGCACTGCAACTCCAAAGAGTCAGTCGACTAACTCCAGCGCCAACCAGAGATAAAGTTCACACAAAACAAGAAGACTTAAGCAACATGATTACCCTGATATGGTGGGGATAGACTCCTTCATCTTCGGCAGGTGCTTGGTCGGCTTCGACGGGGCCGCCCTGGGCTGCTTCGGCGCCTTTTCAGTTGGCGCCGAAGAGGTGGTCCGAGGGCGCTTGGTCGACTGTGTAACAGTCGCAACCCCCTCGCCGCGTTCGGTCGCAGGGTCATGAACAAGTTTTGACCGCCTTTCCGAGTGCGGTGGTGCGACCTCCTCCTCCTCCTCCTCTTCTTCGTACTCATCGTCATCATCATCATCATCAGCCTCAGCGGCGTCCGAGTCCCACTCCTCCTCCTGGCTCTCGCCCCCGCTCGCTTCTCCCTCCTCGGTCGGAACCTGTGCTCCATTGGGCATCGAGTACAGCTCAGTAAGGGCCTGATAGACATCAAGACAAAGACCAGTCGACCGATCGGCAGAGAAAACAGAAATAAATGTGAGAAGAATACAATGGGAAGCGGAGCAGACATACCTTGTTTGGATCACTGTGGCAGTCGAGTGGAGGAATCCTTCTGGCTCCGCGAGGGTTATCTTTGTTCCCGGTAACAGCGGCCATCCACCTTTCCAGAGTGGTATCGTCGACTGTTTCTGGATTGACCCGAGTCACATCCTCAGTCCCGCAGTACAACCACATGCAATGGCTCCGGAACTGAAGAGGCTGGATTCGACGCCTAAGGAAAACCTCCAGGAGATCCATACCCGTCACTCCCTCCCGAACTGACTGAACTACGCGCTCCATCAGCATCTTCACATCAGCCTTCTCCTCCGGAATCAACTTCAGAGAGGAGGGCTTGTTCACTCGGTCCATGGTAAATTGAGGGAGTCCACTCGACTGCCCCGGCGTCGACTGATCCTGGCAGTAGAACCAGGTCGACTGCCAGCCTCTGACTGACTTGGGGAATGTCATGGCTGGGAAGGTGCTCTTGTTCCTCACCTGGATCCCCAGACCCCCACACATTTGGACAACTCGGGTTCTTTCGTCGCCTGGGCTCGCCTTCTTCACGGTTTGAGAGCGACACGTGAATATGTGCTTGAACAAGCCCCAATGCGGTCGACAGCCCAGGAAACTCTCACACATGGACACAAACGCGGCAAGATAGGCGATAGAGTTTGGGGTAAAGTGGTGGAGTTGCGCTCCAAAAAAGTTCAAGAAAGCACGGAAGAAAATGCTCGGCGGCAAAGAGAATCCGCGGTCGACATGGGTAGCCAGAAGCACGCACTCACCCTCTTCCGGCTGGGGCTGCCACTCTTTCCCCGGAAGCCTCGCAGCTCCATGAGGGATCAGGCCCTCATTGGCCATGTCGAGGAGATCCTTCTCCGTGATGGTCGACTGGATCCAATCTCCCTGGACCCAGCCTTTCGGCAGGCGAGATCTAGACGAAGACCCGCCGCGGCTGGTGGATCTCCCCTTCGCCTTCTCCGTCGCCGACGCCTTCTTCGCGCGTTCCAACGCCGCCGTCTTCTCCTTGACCATGGCTACCGGCGAGGCGCGTGAGGGGAAGTTGCGTGGAGGCGAGAGCGAGCGCGTTGGGCGGAGACGAAGGGAGCAGAGAGAGAGAATGCTGAGGCACTGTTCAAAAAACCCTCGCCGGGCGCATTTATAGGATCCCTTCCGAGTGGATGACAAGTGGGCCCAGTCGATCTAATCATATCCTGTAACAGTTGCGCAAGCGTGATACGTGGCGGAAAAAGCGGCGCGGGGATCGAAGCGTCTACGTCCCGTCCCATCCGAGCGCCGCGGTCCGCTCCGCTTCGCGCGCTCCCCCAAATTCCGTATCCCGCGGAATCCGCGAACGGCAGATCAGTCTGCCAGATGCGGGATTTCCTGCGATTCGTCGCTCGGAAATCAGCGAGGTCCAAAAGATCACTCGACGAAGAAAAAGAATGGATCGAGTCGACTGAAGAAAGGTTGTTCACTATCAACAGAAAGAATTTTTTGGTTCAAAAACAACGCACGACCAGTATGCGAAAGCTAATCGGAAACAACATCAAGTCCTTCATCACTCAAGCCTCAATCCATTCGGGGGCTAATGATGGAGTCACGTACCTAGGGTAGGGTCACGACCTGATCTAAGTACCCTGCCCAAGGACACCCTTAGAAGAGATCACCTTCCAGTCGACCTACGAGAGACTCATTCGACTGACTTGAAGGACTCGACCACGAAGACTCACTCGACCACCAGAAGGTCAAGAGGCACTCTGCACTGCAACGGCCTGTAATTAAGTAGACTTTATGATAGTAAAGACACTTTATGTGGGGCGTTACCTATAACGCCCCAGACTTAATACACCTTAACCCCTTCATTACGTGGGCTGGCTGGGGTCCTGGCGCACTCTATATAAGCCACCCCCCTCCACAGGCAGAAGGGTTCGGCACCTTGTAATCCATATACACATAATCCACTCGACCGCCTCCGGGCTCCGAGACGTAGGGCTTTTACTTCCTCCGAGAAGGGCCTGAACTCGTACATCTCTTGTGTTTACAACCTCTCCATAGCTAGGACCTTGCCTCTCCATACCTACCCCCCACTCTACTGTCAGACTTAGAACCACGACACCTCCCGGCTTGGGGGGCAAGTTTCCTAGGGGGTGGGGGCACCTAAACCCATCTAGGGTTTCCCCTGTAGCCGACGCCCCTCCCCTAGGGAACCCTAGGGCGCCTCCCCCTCTTCCCTTCCCCCTATATATAGTGTGGGAGAGAGAGGGCAGCCGCACCCTTCCCCTGGCGCAGCCCTCTCCCTCCTCCAACACCTCCTCCTCCTCCATAGTGTTTGGCAAAGCCCTGCCGGAGAACCACGAGCTCCATCACCACCATGTCGTCATGCTGTCGGAGTTTTTCCCTCAACTTCTCCTCTCCCCTTGCTGGATCAAGAAGGAGGAGACGTCCCCGGGCAGTACGTGTGTTGAACGCGGAGGCACCGTAGTTCGGTGCTTAATCGGATTCGGCCGCGATTTGAATTGCTTCGTGAACGACTCCACCGACCGCGTTCTTGTAACGCTTCCGCTTAGCGATCTTCAAGGGTATGAAGATGCACTTCCTCTCTCTCTCTCGTTGCTTGTTTCTCCATAGATTGATCTTGGTGATGCGTAGAAAATTTTGAATTTCTGCTACGTTCCCCAACAGTGGCATCATGAGCTAGGTCTATTGTGTAGATTCTATGCACGAGTAGAACACAAGTTGTTGTGGGCATTGATTTTGTTCAATACGCTTACCGTTACTAGTCCTATCTTGTTTCGACAGTATTGTGGGATGAAGCGGCCCGGACCGACCTTACACGTACACTTACGTGAGACAGGTTCCACCGAGTGACATGCACTTGTTGCATAAAGGTGGCTAGCGGGTGCCAGTCTCTCCCACTTTAGTCGGATCGGATTCGATGAAAAGGGTCCTTATGAACGGTAAATAGCAATTGGCATATCACGTTGTGGCTTTTGCGTAGGTAAGAAACGTTCTTGCTAGAAACCCATAGCAGCCACGTAAAACATGCAAACAACAATTAGAGGACGTCTAACTTGTTTTTGCAGGGTATGCTATGTGATGTGATATGGCCAAAAGAATGTGATGAATGATATGTGATGTATGAGATTGATCATGTTCTTGTAATAGGAATCACGGCTTGCATGTCGATGAGTATGACAACCGGCAGGAGCCATAGGAGTTGTCTTAATTTATTGTATGACCTGTTGGGGAACGTAGCAGAAATTCAAAATTTTCCTACGTGTCACCAAGATCTATCTATGGAGAGACCAGCAACAAGTAGAAAGAGAGTGCATCTACATACCCATGTAGATCGCTAAGCGGAAGCGTTCAAGTGAACAGGGTTGATGGAGTCGTACTCGTCGTGATTCAGATCACCGATGATCCTAGTGCCGAACGGACGGCACCTCCGCGTTCAACACACGTACAGCCCGGTGACGTCTCCCACGCCTTGATCCAGCAAGGAGAGAGGGAGAGGTTGAGGAAGACTCCATCCAACAGCAGCACAACGGCGTGGTGGTGGTGGAGGAGCGTGGCAATCCTGCAGGGCTTCGCCAAGCACCATGGGAGAGGAGGAGGAGGAGAGGCAGGGCTGCACCAACGAGAGATCAAATCGCGTGTTATGGGCAGCCCCATGCCTCAATATATATAGGGGGGAAGGGGGCTGCGCCCCCTTTAGGGTTTTCCCACCCCCTAGGGGCGGCGGCCAGCCCTAGATGGGTTTTGGGGTGCGGCCAAGAGGGGGGGGGAGGAGTCCATCCTCCCCAAGGCACCTCGTAGGTGCCTTCCCCTTTGAGGACTCTTCCCTCTAGGGTTCCCTAGGCGCATGGGCCTCTTGGGGCTGGTGCCCTTGGCCCATGTAGGCCAAGGCGCACCCCCTACAGCCCATGTGGCCCCCCGGGGCAGGTGGCCCCACCCGGTGGGCCCCCAGGACCCTTCCGGTGGTCCCGATACAATACCGATGACCCCGAAACTTGTCCCGATGGCCGAAACAGGACTTCCTATATATAAATCTTTACCTCCGGACCATTCCGGAGCTCCTCGTGACGTCCGGGATCTCATCCGGGACTCCGAACAACATTCGGTAACCACATACAAGCTTCCTTTATAACCCTAGCGTCATCGAACCTTAAGTGTGTAGACCCTACGGGTTCGGGAGACATGCAGACATGACCGAGACGTTCTCCGGTCAATAACCAACAGCGGGATCTGGATACCCATGTTGGCTCCCACATGTTCCACGATGATCTCATCGGATGAACCACGATGTCAAGGACTCAATCGATCTCGTATACAATTCCCTTTGTCTAGCGGTATTTTACTTGCCCGAGATTCGATCGTCGGTATCCAATACCTTGTTCAATCTCGTTACCGGCAAGTCACTTTACTCGTTCCGTAACACATCATCCCGTGATCAACTCCTTGGTCACATTGCGCATATGATGATGTCCTACCGAGTGGGCCCAGAGATACCTCTCCGTTTACACGGAGTGACAAATCCCAGTCTCGATCCGCATAAAACAATAGATACTTTCGGAGATACCTGTAGTGCACCTTTATAGTCACCCAGTTACGTTGTGACGTTTGATACACCCAAAGCACTCCTACGGTATCTAGGAGTTACACGATCTCATGGTCAAAGGAAGAGATACTTGACATTGGCAAAGCTCTAGCAAATGAACTACACGATCTTTTGTGCTAGTCTTAGGATTGGGTCTTGTCCATCACATCATTCTCCTAATGATGTGATCCCGTTATCAACGACATCCAATGTCCATAGCCAGGAAAACATGACTATCTGTTGATCACAACGAGCTAGTCAACTAGAGGCTCACTAGGGACATATTGTGGTCTATGTATTCACACGTGTATTACGATTTCCGGATAATACAGTTATAGCATGAATAAAAGACAATTATCATGAACAAGGAAATATAATAATAATACTTTTATTATTGCCTCTAGGGCATATTTCCAACAGTCTCCCACTTGCACTAGAGTCAATAATCTAGTTCACATCGCCATGTGATTAACACTCACAGGTCACATCGCCATGTGACTAATACCCAAGAGTTTTAGGTTTGATCATGTTGCTTGTGAGAGAGGTTTTAGTCAACGGGTCTGAACCTTTCAGATCCGTGTGTGCTTTACAAATCTCTATGTCATCTCCTAGATGCAGCTACCACGCTCTATTTGGAGCTATTCCAAACAACTGTTCTACTTGGAGCTATTCTAAATTATTGCTCCATTATATGTATCCGGTCTCTCTACTCAGAGCTATCCGGATAGGTGTCAAGCTTGCATCGTCGTAACCTTTACGACGAACTCTTTTACCACCTCCATAATCGAGAAAATTCCTTAGTCCACTAGTTACTAAGGATAACTTTGACCGCTGTCCTGTGAGCCATTCTTGGATCACTCTTGTACCCCTTGACTGACTCATGGCAAGGCACACTTCAGGTGCGGTACACAGCATAGCATACTGAAGAGCCTACGTCTTAAGCATAGGGGACGACCTTCGTACTTTCTCTCTATTCTGCCGTGGTCGAGCTTTAAGTCTTAACTTCGTACCTTACAACTCAGGCAAGAACTCCTTCTTTGACTGGTCCATCTTGAACACCTTCAAGATCATGTCAAGGTATGTGCTCATTTGAAAGTATTATTAAGCATTTTGATCTATCCTTATAGATCTTGATGCTCAATGTTCAAGTAGCTTAATCCAGGCTTTCTATTGAAAAACACCTTTCAAATAACCCTATATGCTTTCTAGAAATTCTACATCATTTCTGATCAACATATACTCATCAGAAATTCTATAGTGCTCCCACTCACTTCTTTGGAAATACAAGTTTCTCATAAACTTTGTATACACCAAAATCTTTGATCATCTTATCAAAGCGCACATTCCAACTCCGAGATGCTTACTCCAGTCCTTAGAAGGATTGCTGGAGCTTTGCATACTTATTAGCATCTTTCGGGATTGACAAAACCTTCCGGTTGTATCACATACAACCTTTCCTCAAGAAAATCGTCGAGGAAACAATGTTTTGACATCCTATCTGCAAGATTTCATAAGTAATGCAGTAATCGCTAATATAATTCCAACAGACTCTTAGCATCGCTACGAGTGAGAAAATCTCATCGTAGTCAACTCCTTGAACTTGTCGGAAAACATCTTAACGACAAGTCGAGCTTTCTTAATGGTGACATTTACCATCATTGTCCGTCTTCCTTTTGAAATCCATCTGTACTCATACATGGATCCTCTCTCGGATTTTATGGCCTCAAGCCATTTATCAGAATCCGGGCCCACCATCGCTTCTCCATAGCTCGTAGGTTCATTGTTGTCTAGCAACATGACTTCCAAGACAGGATTACCGTACCACTCTGAAGTAGCACGTATCCTTGTCACCCTACGAGGCATGGCAGTGATTTGATCCGAAACTTCATGATCAATATCATAAGCTTCCACTTCAATTGGTGTAGGTGCCACGGGAACAACTTCCTGTGCCCTGCTACACACTGGTTGAAGTGGTGGTTCAATAACCTCATCAACTCTCCACCATCCTCCCACTCAACTCTTTCGAGAGAAACCTTTCCTCGAGAAAGGACCCGATTCTAGAAACAATTCATATTGCTTTCGGATCTGAATTAGGAGGTATACCCAACTGTTTTGGGTGTCCTATGAAGATGTATTTTATCCGCTTTGGGTTCGAGCTTAATCCTGAAACTTTTTCACATAAGCGTCGCAGCCCCAAACCTTTAAGAAACGACAACTTAGGTTTCTCTAAACCATAATTCATACGGTGTCATCTCATCGGAGTTACGTGGTGCCCTATTTAAAATGAATGTGGTTGTCTCTAATGCCTAACCCATGAACGATAGTGGTAATTCGATAAGAGACATCATGGTACGCACCATATCCAATAGGGTGCAACTATGATGTTCGGACACACCATCACACTATGGTGTTCCAGGCAGTATTAATTGTGAAACAATTTCCACAATGTCTTAATTGTGTGCCAAAACTCGTAACTCAGATATTCATCTCTATGATCATATCATAGACATTTTATCCTCTTGTCACAATGATCTTCTACTTCACTCTGAAATTACTTGAACCATTCAATAATTCAGACTTGTGTTTCATCAAGTAAATATACTCAACATTTACTCGAATCATCTGTGAAGTAAGAACATAATGATATTCACTGCATGCCTCAGCACTCATTCGACTGCACACATCAAAATGTGTTACTTCCAACAAGTTGCTATCTTGTTCCATCTTATTGAAACCGAGGCTTTTCAGTCATCTTGCCTATGTGGTATGATTTGCATATCTCAAGTGATTCAAAATCAAGTGAGTCCGAACGGTCCATTTGCATGGAGTTTCTTCATGCATATACACCAATAGACATGGTTCGCATGTCTCAAACTTTTCAAAACGAGTGAGTCCAAAGATCCATCAACATGGAGCTTCTTCATGCGTTTTATACCATTATGACTTACATGGCAGTGCCACAAGTAAGTGGTACTATCATTACTATCTTATATCTTTTGGCATGAAAATGTGTATCACTACGATCGAGATTCAATAAACCATTCAGGTTTAATACTAATCTTGATGGTAGAGGGAGCATGCGATGTTTGATTATATCAAACTTGGAAACACTTCCAACACATATCGTCAGCTCTCCTTTAGCTAGTCTCCGTTTATTCCGTAGCCTTTTATTTCGAGTTACTAACACTTAGCAACCGAACCGGTATCTCATACCCTGGTGCTACTAGGAGTACTAGTAAAGTACATATTAACATAATGTATATCCAATATACTTCTATCGACCTTGCCAGCCTTCTCATCTACCAAGTATCTAGGGTAATTCCGCTCTAGTGACTATTCCCCTTATCACAGAAGCACTTAGTCTCGGGTTTGGGTTCAACCTTGGGTTTCTTCACTAGAGCAGCAGCTGATTTGCCGTTTCATGAAGTATCCCTTCTTGCCCTTGCCCTTCTTGAAACTAGTGGTTTCACCAACCATCAACAATTGATGCTCCTTCTTGATTTCTACTTTCGCGGTGTCAAACATCATGAATATTTCAAGGATCATCATATCTATCCCTGATATGTTATAGTTCATCATGAAGCTCTAGCAGCTTGGTGGCAATGACTTTGGAGAAACATCACTATCTCATTTGGAAGATCAACTCCCACTCGATTCAAGTGATTGTTGCACTCAGACAATCTGAGCACAAGCTCAACGATTGAGCTTTTCTCCCTTAGTTTGCAGGCTAAGAAAATCGTCGGAGGTCTTATACCTCTTGACGTGGGCACGAGTCTGAAATCCCAATTTCAGCCCTCGAAACATCTCATATGTTCCGCGACGTTTCGAAAATGTCTTTGGTGCCTCTACTTAAACCATTTAATTGAACTATCACGTAGTTATCAAAACGTGTATGTTCGATGTTCGAAACATCCACAAACGACGTTTGGGGTTCAGCACACTAAGCGGTGCATTAAGGACATAAGCTTTCTACTGTTCGCATAATTGCTACTATCAACTTTCAACTATATTTTCTCTAGGAACATATCTGAAACAGTAGAACTATAGCGTGAGCTACGACATAATTTGCAAAAGGTCTTTTGACTATGTTCAGGATAATTAAGTTCATCTTATGAACTCCCACTCAGATAGACATCCCTCTGGTCATCTAAGTGATTACATGATCCGAGTCAACTAGGTCGTGTCCGATCATCACGTGAGACGGACTAGTCATCATCGGTGAACATCTTCATGTTGATCGTATCTACTATACGACTCATGCTCGACCTTTCGGTCTCCGTGTTCCGAGGCCATGTCTGCACATGCTAGGCTCGTCAAGTTAACCCTAAGTGTTTTCGCTGTGTAAAACTGTCTTACACCCGTTGTATGTGAACGTAAGAATCCATCACACCCGATCATCACGTGGTGCTTAGAAGCGACGAACTGTAGCAACAGTGCACAGTTAGGGGAGAACACTTCTTGAAATTTTGTAAGGGATCATCTTATTTACTACCGTCGTCCTAAGTAAACAAGATGCATAAACATGATAAACATCACATGCAATCAAATAGTGACATGATATGGCCAATATCATTTTGCTCCTTTTGATCTTCATCTTCGGGCCTCCATGATCATCATCGTCACCGGCATGACACCATGATCTCCATCATCATGATCTCCATCATCGTGTCTTCATGAAGTTGTCACGCCAATGACTACTTCTACTTCTATGGCTAACGCGTTTAGCAATAAAGTAAAGTAATTTACATGGCATTGTTCAATGACACACAGGTCATACAATAAATAAAGACAACTCCTATGGCTCCTGCCGGTTGTCATACTCATCGACATGCAAGTCGTGAATCCTATTACAAGAACATGATCAAACTCATACATCACATATATCATTCATCACATCCTTTTGGCCATATCACATCACAAAGCATACCATGCAAAAACAAGTTAGACGTCCTCTAATTGTTGTTTGCATGTTTTACGTGGCTGCTATGGGTTTCTAGCAAGAACGTTTCTTACCTACGCAAAACCACAACGTGATATGCCAATTGCTATTTACCCTTCATAAGGACCCTTTTCATCGAATCTGTAACGACTAAAGTGGGAGAGACTGGCACCCGCTAGCCACCTTATGCACCAAGTGCATGTCAATCGGTGGAACCTGTCTCACGTAAGAGTACGTGTAAGGTCGGTCCGGGCCGCTTCATCCCACAATACCGTCGAAACAAGATTGGACTAGTAACGGTAAGCATATTGAACAACATCAACGCCCACAACTACTTTGTGTTCTACTCGTGCAAAGAATCTACGCAATAGACCTAGCTCATGATGCCACTGTTGGGGAACGTAGCAGAAATTCAAAATTTTCCTATGTGTCACCAAGATCTATCTATGGAGAGACCAGCAACAAGTAGAAAGAGAGTGCATCTACATACCCTTGTAGATCGCTAAGCGGAAGCGTTCAAGTGAACAGGGTTGATGGAGTCGTACTCGTCATGATTCAGATCACCGATGATCCTAGTGCCGAACGGACGGCACCTCCGCGTTCAACACACGTACAGCCCGGTGACGTCTCCCACGCCTTGATCCAGCAAGGAGAGAGGGAGAGGTTGAGGAAGACTCCATCCAACAGCAGCACAACGGCGTGGTGGTGGTGGAGGAGCGTGGCAATCCTGCAGGGCTTCGCCAAGCACCATGGGAGAGGAGGAGGAGGAGAGGCAGGGCTGCACCAACGAGAGATCAAATCGCGTGTTATGGGCAGCCCCATGCCTCAATATATATAGGGGGGAAGGGGCTGCACCCCCTTTAGGGTTTTCCCACCCCCTAGGGGCGGCGGCCAGCCCTAGATGGGTTTTGGGGTGCGGCCAAGAGGGGGGGAGGAGTCCATCCTCCCCAAGGCACCTCGGAGGTGCCTTCCCCTTTGAGGACTCTTCCCTCTAGGGTTCCCTAGGCGCATGGGCCTCTTGGGGCTGGTGCCCTTGGCCCATGTAGGCCAAGGCGCACCCCCTACAGCCCATGTGGCCCCCCGGGGCAGGTGGCCCCACCCGGTGGGCCCCCGGGACCCTTTCGGTGGTCCCGGTACAATACCGATGACCCCGAAACTTGTCCCGATGGCCGAAACAGGACTTCCTATATATAAATCTTTACCTCCGGACCATTCCGGAGCTCCGCGTGACGTCCGGATCTCATCCGGGACTCCGAACAACATTCGGTAACCACATACAAGCTTCCTTTATAACCCTAGCGTCATCGAACCTTAAGTGTGTAGACCCTACGGGTTCGGGAGACATGCAGACATGACCGAGACGTTCTCCGGTCAATAACCAACAGCGGGATCTGGATACCCATGTTGGCTCCCACATGTTCCACGATGATCTCATCGGATGAACCACGATGTCAGGGACTCAATCGATCCCGTATACAATTCCCTTTGTCTAGCGGTATTTTACTTGCCCGAGATTCGATCGTCGGTATCCAATACCTTGTTCAATCTTGTTACCGGCAAGTCACTTTACTCATTCCGTAACACATCATCCCGTGATAAACTCCTTGGTCACATTGCGCATATGATGATGTCCTACCGAGTGGGCCCAGAGATACCTCTCCGTTTACACGGAGTGACAAATCCCAGTCTCGATCCGCATAAAACAATAGATACTTTCGGAGATACCTGTAGTGCACCTTTATAGTCACCCAGTTACATTGTGACGTTTGATACACCCAAAGCACTCCTACGGTATCCAGGAGTTACACGCTCTCATGGTCAAAGGAAGAGATACTTGACATTGGCAAAGCTCTAGCAAACGAACTACACGATCTTTGTGCTATGCTTAGGATTGGGTCTTGTCCATCACATCATTCTCCTAATGATGTGATCCCGTTATCAACGACATCCAATGTCCATAGCCAGGAAACCATGACTATCTGTTGATCACAACGAGCTAGTCAACTAGAGGCTCACTAGGGACATATTGTGGTCTATGTATTCACACGTGTATTACGATTTCCGGATAATACAGTTATAGCATGAATAAAAGACAATTATCATGAACAAGGAAATATAATAATAATACTTTTATTATTGCCTCTAGGGCATATTTCCAACATGACCTGCGTGTCATTGAACAACGCCATGTAATTACTTTACTTTATTGCTAACCGTTAGCCATATTAGTAGAAGTAATAGTTGGCGAGACAACTTCATGGAGACACGATGATGAAGATCATGATGATGGAGATCATGGTGTCATGCCGGTGATGAAGGTGATCATGTCGTGCCTCAAAGATGGAGATCAAAGGTGCAAGATGATGATGGCCATATCATGTCACTTTATGATTTGCATATGATGTTTGTCATGTTTACATCTTATTTGCTTAGAACGACGGTAGCATAAATAAGATGATCCCTCATTAAAATTTCAAGAAAGTGTTCCCCCTAACTGTGCACCGTTGAGAAAGTTTGTTGTTTCGAAGAACCACGTGATGATCGGGTGTGATAGATTCTAACATTCACATACAACGAGTGTAAGCTAGATTTACACATGCAAAACACTTAGGTTGACTTGATGAGCCTAGCATGTACAGACATGGCCTCGGAACACAAGATACCGAAAGGTCGAACATGAGTCATATAGTAGATACAATCAACATGAAGATGTTCACCGATGATGACTAGTCCGTCTCACGTGATGATCGGACACGGCCTAGTTGACTCCGATCATGTATCACTTAGATGACTAGAGGGATGTCTATCTGAGTGGGAGTTCATTAAAAAAATTCATTTGATGAACTTAATTATCATGAACATAGTCAAAATGACTTTGCAAATTATGTCATAGCTTGCGCTTTCATTCTACTGTTTTAGATATGTTCCTAGAGAAAATTTAGTTGAAAGTTGATAGTAGCAATTATGCGGACTGGGTTCGTAAACTAAGGATTGTCCTCATTGCTGCGTAGAAGGCTTATGTCCTTAATGCACCGCTCAGTGTGCTGAACCTCGAACGTCGTCTGTGGATGTTGTGAACATCTAACATACACGTTTTGATGACTACATGATAGTACAGTAATGTTAAATGGTTTAGAATTGAGGCACCGAAGACGTTTTTTTGAAACGTCGCAGAACATATGAGATGTTCCAAGAGCTGAAATTGGGATTTCAGGCTCATGCCCACATCAAGAGGTATGAGACCTCTGACGAGTTTCTTAGCCTGCAAACTAAGGGAGAAAAAACTCAATCATTGAGCATGTGCTCAGATTGTCTGAGTACTACAATCACTTGAATCGAGTGGGAGTTAATCCTCTAGATGAGATAGTGATGTTTCTCCAAAGTCACTGCCACCAAGCTACTAGAGCTTCGTGATGAACTATAACATATCAGGGATAGATATGATGATCCTTGAGCTATTCGCCTTGTTTGGCACCGCGAAAGTAGAAATCAAGAAGGAGCATCAATTGTTGATGGTTAGAGAAACCACTAGTTTCAAGAAGGGCAAGGGCAAGAAGGGATACTTCATGAAACAGCAAATCGGTTGCTGCTCTAGTGAAGAAACCCAAGGTTGAACCCAAACCCGAGACTAAGTGCTTCTGTAATGAGGGAACGGTCACTGAAGCAGAACTACCCTAGATACTTGGTAGATGAGAAGGCTGGCAAGGTTGACAGCAGTATATTGGATATATATTGTATTAAATGTGTACTTTACTAGTACTCCTAGTAGCACCAGGGTATTAAGATACCGGTTCGGTTGCTAAGTGTTAGTAACTCGAAATAAAAGAGCTACGGGATAAACGGAGACTAGCTAAAGGTGAGATGACGATGTGTGTTGGAAGTGTTTCCAAGGTTGATGTGATCAAGCATCGCCTTCTCCCTCTACCATCGAGATTGGTGTTAAACCTAAATAATTGTTATTTGGTGTTTGTGTTGAGCATAGACATGATTGGATTATGTCTATCACAATACGGTTATTCATTTAAGGAGAATAATGGTTACTCTTTTTATTTGAATAATACCTTCAATGGTCTTGCACCTAAAATGAATGGTTTATTGAATCTCGATCGTAGTGATACACATGTTCATGCCAAAAGATATAAGATAGTAATGATAGTACCACCTGCTTGTGGCACTGCCATTTGAGTCATATTGGTATAAAACGCATGAAGAAGCTCCATGTTGATAGATCTTTGGACTCACTTGTTTTTGAAAAGTTTGAGACATGCGAACCATGTCTATTGGTATGTGTGCATGAAGAAACTCCATGCAGATGGATCGTTTGGACTCACTTGATTCTAAATCACTTGAGACATGCAAATCATACCACATGGGCAAGATGACTGAAAAGCCTCGTTTTCAGTAAGATGGATCAAGAGAGCAACTTGTTGGAAGTAATACATTTTGATGTGTGCAGTCCAATGAGTGCTGAGGCACGCAGTGGATATCATTATGTTCTTACTTCACAGATGATTTGAGTACATACTGAGTATATTTACTTGATGAAACAAAAGTCTGAATTATTGAAAGGTTCTAGTAATTTCAGAGTGAAGTTGAAGATCATCGTGACAAAAGGATAAAATGTCTATGTTATGATCACAGAGATGAATATCTGAGTTGTGTGCTTGGTACACAATTAAGACATTGTGGAAATTGTTTCACAACTAATGCCGCCTGGAACACCATAGTGTGATGGTGTGTCCGAACATCATATCTGCACCCTATTGGATATGGTGCATGCCATGATGTCTCTTATCGAATTACCACTATCGTTTATGGGTTAGGCATTCGAGACAACCGCATTCACTTTAATAGGGCACCATGTAATTCCGTTGAGATGACACCATGTGAACTATGGTTTAGAGAAACCTAAGCTGTCATTTCTTGAAAGTTTGGGGCTGCGACGCTTATGTGAAAAAGTTTCATCCTGATAAGCTCAAACCCAAAGCGGATAAATACATCTTCATAGGACACCCAAAACAGTTGGGTATACCTCCTATTTCAAATCCGGAAGCAAAAGTGATTGTTTCTAAAACGAGTCCTTTCTCGAGGAAAAGTTTCTCTCGAAAGAATTGAGTGGGAGGATGGTGGAGACTTGATGAGGTTATTGAACCATCACTTCAACTAGTGTGTAGCAGAGCACAGAAGTTGTACCTGTGGCGCCTACACCAATTGAAGTGGAAGCTGATGATAGTGATCATGAAACTTCGGATCAAGTCACTACCAAATCTCGTAGGTCGACAAGGACGTGTACTGCTTCGGAGTGGTACGGTAATCCTGTCTTGGAGGTCATGTTGCTAGACAACAATGAACCTACGAGCTATGGAGAAGCGATGGTGGGCCCGGATTCCGACGAATGGCTCGAGGCCATAAAATCCGAGAGAGGATCCATGTATGAAAACAAAGTGTAGACTTTGGAAGAACTACTTGATGGTCGTAAGGCTGTTGGGTACAAATGGATTTTAAAAGGAAGACGGACAATGATGGTAAGTGTCACCATTAAGAAAGCTCGACTTGTCACTAAGATTTTTTCTGACAAGTTCAAGGAGTTGACTACGATGAGACTTTCTCACTCGTAGCGATGCTATGAGTCTGTTGGAATTGTATTAGCAGTTACTGCATGATTTATGAAATCTTGCAGATAGGATGTCAAAAACATTGTTTCCTCGATGATATTCTTGAGGAAAGGTTGTATGTGATACAACCAAAAGGTTTTGTCAATCCTAAAAGATGCTAACAAGTATGCAAAGCTCCAGCAATCCTTCTAAGGACTGGAGTAAGCATCTTGGAGTTGGAATATATGCTTTGATGAGATAATCAAAGATTTTGGGTTTATACAAAGTTTATGAGAAACTTGTATTTCCAAAGAAGTGAGTGGGAGCACTATAGAATTTCTGATGAGTATATGTTATTAACATATTGTTGATCAGAAATGATGTAGAATTTCTGGAAAGCATATAGGGTATTCGAAAAGGTGTTTTTCAATGGAAAACCTGGATTAAGCTACTTGAACATTGAGCATCAAGATCTATAAGGATAGATCAAAAACGCTCAATAATACTTTCAAATGAATACATGCCGTGACAAGATTTTGAAGAAGTTCAAAATAGATCAGCGAAGAAGGAGTTCTTGGCTGTGTTATAAGGTGTGAGTATTGAGTAAGACTCAAGACATGACCTCGGCAGAAGAGAGAGAATGGACGAAGGTCGTCCCCTATGCTTTAGACATAGGCTCTACAGTATGCTATCCTGTGTACCGCACCTGAAGTGTGCCTTGCCATGTTTCAGTCAAGGGGTACAAGAATGATCCAGGAATGGATAACAAGACAACGGTCAAACATATCCTTAGTAACTAGTGGACTAAGGAATTTTCTCGATTATGGAGGTGGTAAAAGAGTTCGTCGTAAAGGGTTACGCCGATGCAAACTTTGACACTAATCCAGATTATTCTGAGTAGTAAACCAGAATCGTATAGTAGAACAGTTATTTGGAATAGCTCCAAATAGAGCGTGGTAGCTGCATCTAGGAGATGACATAGAGATTTGCAAAGCACACACGGATCTGAACCCGGATCTGAAAGGTTCAGATCCGTTGACTAATAACCTCTCTCACAAGCGAGATATGATCAAACCCCATGGGTGTTGATTCATTACAATCACATAGTGATGTGAACTAGATTATTGACTCTAGTGCAAGTGGGAGACTGTTGGAAATATGCCCTAGAGGCAATAATAAAATGGTTATTATTGTATTTCCTTGTTCATGATAATTGTCTATTGTTCATGCTATAATTGTATTGACCGGAAACCACAATACATGTGTGAATACATAGACCACAACATGTCCCTAGTGAGCCTCTAGTTGACTAGCTCGTTGATCAACAGATGGTCATGGTTTCCTGACCATGGACATTGGATGTCATTGATAACGGGATCACATCATTAGGAGAATGATGTGATGGACAAGACCCAATCCTAAGCATAGCACAAGATCGTGTAGTTCGTTTGCTAAAGCTTTTCTAATGTCAAGTATCATTTCCTTAGACCATGAGATTGTGTAACTCCCTGATACCGTAGGAGTGCTTTGGGTGTACCAAACGTCACAACGTAACTGGGTGACTATAAAGGTGCACTACAGATATCTCCGAAAGTGTTTGTTGGGTTGACACGAATCGAGACTGGGATTTGTCACTCCGTATGAAGGAGAGGTATGTATGGGCCCACTCGGTAATGCATCATCATAATGAGCTCAATGTGACTAAGTAGTTAGTCACGGGATCATGCATTATGGAACGAGTAAAGTGACTTGCCGGTAACGATATTGAACAAGGTATTGGGATACCCACGATCGAATCTCGGGCAAGTAACATATCGATTGACAAAGGGAATTGCATACGGGATTGCCTGAATCCCCGGCATCGTGGTTCATCCGACGAGATCATCGTGGAACATGTGGGAGCCAACATGGGTATCTAGATCCCGCTGTTGGTTATTGACCGGAGAACGTCTCGGTCATGTCTGCATGGTTCCCGAACCCGTAGGGTCTACACACTTAAGGTTCAGTGACGCTAGAGTTGTTATGGGAAATAGTATGTGGTTATTGAAGGTTGTTTGGAGTCCCGGATGAGATCCCGGACATGAAGAGGAGCTCTGGAATGGTCCGGAGGTGAAGATCGGTATATTGGACGAAGGGTATTGGGGTCCAGAATTGTTCCGGGGGTACCAGGTGATGACCAGCGTGTCCGAAAGGGGTTTCGGAGGCCCCGACAAGCTTTGGGGGGCCTTATGGGCCAAGGGGAGGGGGCGCATCAGCCCACTAAGGGGCTGAGCGCCCCTCCCACCCCATCTCACGTAACCAAGAGAGGTGGGGGAGCCACCCCTAGGGCAGCCGCCCCTCCCGGCTTGGGGGGCAAGTTTCCTAGGGGGTGGGGGCGCCCAAACCCATCTAGGGTTTCCCCTGTGGCCGCCGCCGCTCCCCTAGGGAACCCTAGGGCGCCTCCCCCCTCCTTTCCCCCTATATATAGCAAGGGACAGAGAGGGAAGCCGCCCCCTTCCCCTGGCGCAGCCCTCTCCCTCCTCCAACACCTCCTCCTCCTCCGTAGTGCTTGGCGAAGCCCTGCCAGAGAACCACGAGCTCCATCACCACCATGCCGTCGTGCTGTCAGAGTTTTTCCCTCAACTTCTCCTCTCCCCTTGCTTGATCAAGAAGGAGGAGACGTCCCCGGGCTGTACGTGTGTTGAACGCGGAGGCACATAGTTCGGTGCTTAGATCGGATTCGGCCGCGATCTGAATCGCTTCGTGAACGACTCCACCGACCGCGTTCTTGTAACGCTTCCACTTACGATCTTCAAGGGTATGAAGATGCACTCCCTCTCTCTCTCTCGTTGCTAGTTTCTCCATAGATTGATCTTGGTGATGCGTAGAAAATTTTGAATTTCTGCTACGTTCCCCAACAGGTTATTGGTGTGCTCTCGGCCTGCTCCAGACGAAGAAGATTCTTCGTCCATAGCAGCACCCAACCCTTGCAGCTTCCAATCCGCGGCGGGGTCTCGTCGTCCTCTCCCACATGCCGTACTAGAGGAGGCAAATCCTCGTTCCCTGATTTCACACTGGACAAGTTAACGCTGAAGTGCCCAGCGGGGATCGGCTGGTTGTGGAACGTGGGTTGCAATGGGTTCACTATCACTGTTGGGGAATGTTGCAGAAAATAAAATTTTTCCTACGGTTTCACCAAGATCCATCTATGAGTTCATCTAAGCAACGAGTGATAGGAGAGAGATGCATCTACATACCACTTGTAGATCGCGTGCGGAAGCGTTCAAGAGAACGGGGTTGAGGTAGTCGTTCTCGTCGTGATCCTATCACCGGAGATCCTAGCGCCGAACGGATGGCACCTCCGCATTCAACACACGTACGGTCAGCGTTAAGTCTCCTCCGTCTTGATCCAGCAAGGGGGAAGAAGAGGTTGATGAAGATCCAGCAGCACGATGGCGTGGTGGTGGATGCAGCAGGACTCCGGCAGGGCTTCGCCAAGCAGCTGCGGGAGGAGGAAGATGTGTAGCAGGGGGGAGGTGCCAAGACACAGGGTGCGGCTGCGCTCCCTCCCCCCTCCTTTATATAGGCCCCCAGGGGGGGCGCTGGCCCTGGGAGATCCAATCTCCCATGGGGGCGGCGGCCAGGAGGGTGGAGTGCCCCCCAAGGCAAGTGGGGCACGCCCCCCACCTAGGGTTTCCAACCCTAGGCGCAGGGGGGATCAAGGGGAAGGCGCACCAGCCCAACAGGGGCTGGTTCCCTCCCCACTTCAGCCCACGGGGCCCTCCGGGATAGGTGGCCCCACCCGATGGAGCCCCGGGACCCTTCCGGTGGTCCCGGTACAATACCGGGTGACCCCGAAACTTTCCCGATGGCCGAAACAGCACTTCCTATATATAATTCTTTACCTTCGGACCATTCTGGAACTCCTCGTGACGTCCGGGATCTCATCCGGGACTCCGAACAACTTTCAGTATACTGCATACTCATATTCATACAACCCTAGCGTCACCGAACCTTAAGTGTGTAGACCCTACGGGTTCGGGAGACATGCAGACATGACCGAGACTGCTCTCCGGTCAATAACCAATAGCGGGGTCTGGATACCCATGTTGGCTCCCACATACTCCTCGATGATCTCATCGGATGAACCACGATGTCGAGGATTCAAGCAACCCCATATACTATTCCCTTTGTCAGACGGTATGTTACTTGCCCGAGATTCGATCGTCGGTATCCCAATACCTCGTTCAATCTCGTTACCGGCAAGTCACTTTACTCGTACCGTAATGCATGATCCCGTGACCAGACACTTGGTCACTTTGAGCTCATTATGATGATTCACTACCGAGTGGGCCCAGTGATACCTCTCCATAATACGGAGTGACAAATCCCAGTCTTGATCCGTGTCAACCCAACAGACACTTTCGGAGATACCTGTTGACGGTGTCCTGGACTAGGGGGTACTCACCACATCGTCCCCCAGTCGGTTAGATTGGGCCGAGGACCCCAGGGCCGCATACTCATGGGCCAGTCCGGACAGGTGCCGCATACAAGGAAGATTCCACAAGACTTTGTGATCAAGACGAGGACTCCTCCCCCACCGGCGTATTCGGCTAGGACTCTTGTTATCCTAGGCCTCTGGTGCATTATATAAACCAGGGTCAGGCTAGTCGACAGATATACAATGAACAACAATCATACCATAGGCTAGCTTCTAGGGTTTAGCCTCCTTGATCTCGTGGTAGATCTACTCTTGTAACACACATCATCAATATTAATCAAGCAGGACGTAGGGTTTTACCTCCATCAAGAGGGCCCGAACCGGTAAAACATCGTGTCTCTTGTCTCCTATTACCATCTGCCTAGACGCACAGTTCGGGACCCCCTACCCGAGATCCGCCGGTTTTGACACCGACATTGGTGCTTTCATTGAGAGTTCCGCTGTGTGTTTGGCAAAAGGTCGATGGCTCGCCTGCAGATCAACTGCGACTTCGGCATCTTCGTCACCAGCTCGACTGGTCATCTTGGTTCGACCAAGGACTGCGCCCTACCTCCGATCGTCATGTTCGGATGAGGGCCTTCATCAACATCAACTCCGATCTCTGTCAAGATCATGGAGGAATCATCCAGGGAGCCCGGGGGCTCAACGTCAACATTGCCCTCGGGCGACCGTGCTGTTTTTCTGGACAGCAAACTTGCATCCGCCATCACCGCCTCCTCGAGCGTCGCTTTGACGACTGCTTCAGTGGAATTGTGCGGAATTGAGTCTACAACAACCCTAGAAAATTTCGTCGAGTTTCGATGGAGGAATCTCTGGCAATCTCCGATATACCGGAGCCGCATTGAATCTGGTCGAGAATCCGGACGAGTTTAGGGCGTGGTGTCCAGCTTCTAGCTTGGACTTCCTTTGGAAGATCCAACCGTTGATCGGCTGCGGAATTCCTATATCTACCACCCCTCAAAATTTCAGCTCGATCCGACCGTCCAAACTCCGGGAACCTTCTGATTAGTGCATCATTTTTCGGATCTGTTTTCTGCGCGAAAACGAATCCGACCCGAGTTCGTCTTTTTTATGAACGGGATTTCGGACATCCTTTTTGAAGGAAGTTTTGTATGGGGTATTGTGTTTTGTTCCCGAACACATCCCACTAACTCTAAGATCTTTTGAACATGATCTTTAACATCATGCTGGTGTCAAACCAGTCCGGCAATATTACTCCACGGTTGCCGACCTGCGCTAGACACGTCGTCACTTTGTTGAGCCGAGCTCAACTTCTTCGGATCATCATCCCGGCAAGCCGAACAAGAGTCCGGCATTGCGAAGGATAAATCATCACCAACATCGCCGCCCCACGGATTACACGGAGCGGGCATACCGGCATCGCCGCACGGCCGCTTCATCAAGCCGGCATCGACCACGTCACGACCTGCATCGGCAGGGCCGCACTATTGCTTCTTCAAGCTGGTGTCCATCACGCCGACCTATTTCAACATCTCGGCTGGACCGGGGGCTTCGCCATCTCTTCATGAACCTACTCCGGACACTTTGGCGTCACTAGCCGACCAGGCATGGGTGCGCGGATCGAGTCCCAATTTTGGGAATCACCTTCCTTCGGATTGCTACAACAAATAAACCAGGTGCTATTAATCCTAGAATTTCTTTTTGCTTGTTTGGGTTAAATTTTTCCCAAGGAATTATTACTCTGGTTAGTCCAGCATATGTACACAGGTCTATCAAATGGTGGCCGCATTATCGACGGTCGCATGATGGTTCGGTCAGTTTCCGTACACAGTCCGGCGAACGCCGCATCCGGAACTCGGGCCGACCTGTGAATCCAGGCTTTGCCACGCCTTTATTGCATTACACCGACGACCTGCATCGACATCGACTTCTGCGCCAGGCCATATTTCTTTTATTACTCACTTTGCAAAAATTGTTTATTATGCAACATTTTTTTAATTCCTATTATTACTATTATCCCCGGTCTGCACTATTTTTTGTGCACAGGAAAATGATCTAGCCAGACTATATCCTTTGACGTCACCTCGGCTGGACGGGGGGCTTTGTCAACACTTCATTACCCATGCCGGGGACATCGACATCACTCTGCCGTCCTGCATTGACCGTGCTATGTCACCACTTCGGAGTGTCGAGCTCCTTGCTCCGCCACCTCGGGACCGGCTTGGGGGATGGAACCTTGTCCCACATCAAGCTCGGACCGCGTCGTCAATACCGAACACATTAACCAGCTAAGTTTCCTTCATGCTCAAAGTTTTAAATTTTTGACTTGTGTTCGGCTCGACCAAGCATTATACTTTTTTGGAAAAAAGTTGCTTGTAAAATTTTTTCCTTGTCCGAACTCTGTTCGCACACACTTGACGCGCTACCCGCGCTCATTATACCTGGGGGCTTCTTTAACAGAATCTTATTAATACGGGCTTTATGCCCAACACATGTGTCACACTTTCGCATGTACCTTTTATTCACCATTATATGCATCGATATGACTTAAGTTTTGGCCAAGCTGGGTTGCCTGGCTCCTGTGCTTACCCCTACGTTCCCGATTGTTCGGCTAGGTGGTAAAGGGAGCACCTCTGCGATTGTTACTGCCGGGTCAGCCGGATGTGTACCTCAGACTGGGTGAAGCCGAAAGCTAGCATTCTTAAGGGAATACTCGGTCGGTGAACTAAAAGATGATTTCTTACCTATTTATTTACCTGCCCCCAGATGTTTTTCTGCTCTTTTCGCAGTCCGGACATGCACTTTAGGGCATGCCTTCTAAGAAAAGGAACCCCTAACGGAACTATTCTCCCTGGAAGATGTTTCTTACTAACCATGTAATATAACATAACTAGTTGGGCACTTGTCTGATAAAACACTAATGACCCCTACGCCTGGTCTCCATGCATGCCCCGGTTTTTATAACCACGAGGGTATTCGGACACACTCCAGACTATTGGGTCCAGAGGTTGAAGCGAAAAGGTCCGCTACGACAAACGATCTACAATCCGGCTAGAAGGCATTCTACATGTCACCTTACATTTTTATAGTCAACTTTTACCCAAGTCGCTTGGGGGCTCTTATGTTTATTTGAGCCGTTTCATACTAAGTGTTTTTCTTCTTAGTCGTTGCAAAGTTAAAGCACGGCAGAAGCACTTTTTTTTCTAAAGTCCAATTTTTGGATTGGCACCGAACACTTGATCTTGTTCGGACGTCATGTTTTTACTGACGTTTTTTGGTTTTCCAAGCTTTTGGCACTTTTAACTATTTGTGTGTTTTCAGCACAAGTCTTGCAGTGCAACGCTGGACACCTTTAGAGATTCGGCAAAAACATTCTCGGATATTGCTATATATGCATCAGTTTCGAATTGTGTCTTCGGTCAATAGTTGGGTTGCCCGGCTCCCGCGCTTGCCTCCTATATTCCGCTTTGTTCGGCTAGGTGTGCAAAGGGAGAACCACTGCGATTGTGCTTGCAGCTCGCATGGTCAAGCACCTGAGTGGAGAAAGCCGAAAACTGACTGTCACAATAGGTGTAAACTGGTCAGCGATCCGATGACTATATTAAATGACGGGCCATTCATAAAATTGGCCGAAGTGTTTCCGGCTTGATCTCGACTGTCGCCGAACACTACAGGGGGCTATTAACTGGCCTCCCAAACTAAATCCTCGATCTTTTGCTCTTACATTGGAGCTGAGGTTTCATGATCATGCTTAGCATGACAACCAAAAGAAAGGAACCGATAGTGGGACTATTTTCTTTGGAAAATAATACTTCTGTTAAACAGTAATATAACATATCTCTCTGCGTACCTTTGTTTATAAAACCGTATGGCCAGATTGCCTTGTTTGTCATAAATCTTTGCCCCCATAAAGGCTTTATAAAGTAGGACAAACACTCCTTGGCTATTGGCCGAGGAGGTGGAAGCCGATGGTCGGTCAACAAAGTTTTGTAGAATGCGGATCCGAGCATTAATGACGTAAAGTACTTGGATACATAGAGTCATTACACATAATTTGTGATTTTACTATGGATATCGATCCTTAATTCGGCCTCCCGTGCCCGCATTAAGGCTCGGGGGCTACTGGGCTTCGGGCTTATTATTTACAAATATTAAAGGGGCACATCGATCCCCTGATCTGGTGTTGCCACCCGACCAGTGTCTCGGGGGCTACTGCATTGCTTGTTCTATGCAGAAAATTTTAAGTGCAATACAGTTTCCGAGGAGATTTTGATCCTCAGGTTGGTCGGCCGCACCCAACCTGAGTCTCGAGGTCTGATCACGCTGCTTTTTGCGTCCCGAAGTATTCTGCCGAGCTAGGACTTGATCCTCAGGCTGATTTTCCAAATCAACCTGAGTCTCGGCGGTTACTGGGATCAGCGGTCTTATGTCATCCTTCAGGTGCATCTCGGGTTTTAGACCGATACACACCTTGAGGGCTACTGGCTATATATCTCGTCAGAGAATAAATTGCATCAATAAAAAATATTGACCAAAAATCAGCCCACATTCGGGGTGGTGCGCCACCTCGGAAGCAATTCGGCATATAGTTCGGATACAAGTGGCTGGCTCCTTAGAGGGCATTTCCGGCATTAAGCTCGGCTAAACTCCTTCAAACTTCTTTGAACCAAGGTGATTTACGACACCTCGGACACAGTCCGGCGTTGGAGCTCGGATACATTCCGGCGTTAGAGCTGGGAAGCAGTCCGGCGTTGGAGCTCGGATACATAGTCCGGCGTTGGAGCTCGGATACATAGTCCGGCGTTGGAGCTCGGACACATAGTCCGGCGTTGGAGCTCGGATACATTCCGGCGTTAGAGCTGGGAAGCGGTCCGGCATTGGTGCTCGGCTGCAAAAGATACCTCGAATGCAGTCCGGCGTTGGAGCTCGGACGCAAGAGGACGCTGCCGCCCGGGAATAACTTCAAACCCGAGGTGTGGCATAAAAATAACAAGGCATTGATAAAGGCCGGAAACTTAAAGGGGCTCCTCGGATACCCGACGTATAAAATCGCCGAATGCATTTCGGCGATCCTCAAGATCGAAGATGAGAAGATTTGTTGAACCAGTTTTCAAGACCGGCAACTGAAGATGAAGAACAGTTCGGAAGAATCGAGGAGCGTCCCTAACTTGAAGACCGGTTCAGGGGGCTACTGATGGTGTCCTGGACTAGGGGGTACTCACCACGTCGTCCCCCAATCGGTTAGATTGGGCCGAGGACCCCCAGGGCCGCATACTCATGGGCCAGTCCCAACAGGTGCCGCATACAAGGAAGATTCCACAAGACTTCGTGATCAAGACGAGGACTCCTCCCCCACCGGCGTATTCAGCTAGGACTCTTGTTATCCTAGGCCTCTGGTGCATTATATAAACCAGGGTCAGGCTAGTCGACAGATATACAACGAACAACAATCATACCATAGGCTAGCTTCTAGGGTTTAGCCTCCTTGATCTCGTGGTAGATCTACTCTTGTAACACACATCATCAATATTAATCAAGCAGGACGTAGGGTTTTACCTCCATCAAGAGGGCCCGAACCTGGGTAAAACATCGTGTCCCTTGTCTCCTGTTACCATCCGCCTAGACGCATAGTTCGGGACCCCCTACCCTGGTTTTGACACCGACACCTGTAGTGCACCTTTATAGTCACCCAGTTATGTTGTGATGTTTGGTACACCCAAAGCACTCCTACGGTATCCGGGAGTTACACGATCTCATGGTCTAAGGAAAAGATACTTGACATTGGAAAAGCTCTAGCAAAACGAACTACACGATCTTGTGCTATGCTTAGGATTGGGTCTTCTCCATCACATCATTCTCCTAATGATGTGATCCCGTTATCAACGACATCTAATGTCCATAGTCAGGAAACCATGACTATCTGTTGATCAACGAGCTAGTCAACTAGAGGCTTACTAGGGACATATTATGGTCTATGTATTCACACGTGTATTACGATTTCCGGATAATACAATTATAGCATGAATAAAGACAATTATCATGAACAAGGAAATATAATAATAATCCTTTTCTTATTGCCTCTAGGGCATATTTCAACAGTCTCCCACTTGCACTAGAGTCAATAAT
The DNA here is from genome assembly GCF_002162155.2 of Triticum dicoccoides. Classification (NCBI taxonomy): domain Eukaryota; kingdom Viridiplantae; phylum Streptophyta; class Magnoliopsida; order Poales; family Poaceae; genus Triticum; species Triticum dicoccoides. Next base: position 553,042,211 of record NC_041381.1, read on the forward strand.
CTAGTTACATTGTGATGAATCAAACACCCATAGAGTTCTGGTGTTGATCATGTTTTGCTCGCGAAAGAGGTTTAGTCAATGGATCTGCGACATTCAGATCCGTATGTACTTTGCAAATATCTATGTCTCCATCTTGAACATTTTCACGGATTGAGTTGAAACGACGCTTGATGTGCCTGGTCTTCTTGTGAAACCTGGGCTCCTTGGCAAGGGCAATAGCTCCAGTGTTGTCACAGAAGAGTTTGATCGGCCCCGACGCATTGGGTATGACTCCTAGGTCAGTGATGAACTCCTTCACCCAGATTGCTTCATGCGCTGTCTCCGAGGCTGCCATGTACTCCGCTTCACATGTAGATCCCGCCACGACGCTCTGCTTGCAGCTGCACCAGCTTACTGCTCCACCATTCAACATATACACGTATCCGGTTTGTGACTTAGAGTCATCCAGATCTGTGTCGAAGCTAGCGTCGACGTAACCCTTTACGACGAGCTCTTTGTCACCTCCATAAATGAGAAACATGTCCTTTGTCCTTTTCAGGTACTTCAGGATATTCTTGACCGCTATCCAGTGTTCCTTGCCGGGATTACTTTGGTACCTTCCTACCAAACTTACGGCAAGGTTTACATCAGGTCTGGTACACAGCATGGCATACATAATAGATCCTATGGCTGTGGCATAGGGGATGACGCTCATCTCTTCTTTATCTTTTGCCGTGGTCGGGCATTGAGCCGAGCTCAATTTCACACCTTGCAATACAGGCAAGAACCCTTTCTTGGACTGATCCATTTTGAACTTCTTCAAAATCTTATCAAGGTATGTGCTTTGTGAAAGACCTATGAGGCGTCTCGATCTATCCCTATAGATCTTGATGCCTAATATGTAAGCAGCTTCTCCAAGGTCCTTCATTGAAAAACACTTATTCAAGTAGGCCTTAATGCTGTCCAAGAATTCTGTATCATTTGCCATCAAAAGTATGTCATCTACATATAATATGAGAAATGCTACAGAGCTCCCACTCACTTTCTTGTAAACGCAGGCTTCTCCATAATTCTGCATAAACCCAAACACTTTGATCATCTCATTAAAGCGAATGTTCCAACTCCGAGATGCTTGCACCAGCCCATAAATGGATCGCTGGAGCTTGCACACCTTGTTAGCATTCTTAGGATCGACAAAACCTTCCGGCTGCATCATATACAGCTCTTCCTTAAGATAACCATTCAGGAATGCCGTTTTGACGTCCATCTGCCATATCTCATAATCATAGTATGCGGCAATTGCTTAACATGATTCGGACGGACTTAAGCTTCTCTACGGGAGAGAGAGTCTCATCGTAGTCAACTCCTTGAACTTGCCGATAACCCTTAGCGACAAGTCGAGCTTTATAGATGGTGACATTACCATCCGCGTCCGTCTTCTTCTTAAAGATCCATTTGTTTTCTATCGCTCGCCGATCATCGGTCAAGTTAGTCAAAGTCCATACTTTGTTTTCATACATGGATTCTATCTCGGATTGCATGGCTTCTAGCCATTTGTTGGAATCTGGGCCCACCATCACTTCTTCATAGTTCGAAGGTTCACCGTTGTCTAACAACATGATTTTCAGGACAGGGTTGCCATACCACTCTGGTGTGGAACGTGTCCTTGTGGACCTACGAAGTTCAGTAGCAACTTGATCCGAAGTACCTTGATCATCATCATTAATTTCCTCTCCTGTCGGTGTAGGCACTACAGGAACATTTTCCTGAGCTGCACTACTTTCCGGTTCAAGAGGTAGTACTTCATCGAGTTCTACTTTCCTCCCACTTACTCCTTTCGAGAGAAACTCTTTTTCCAGAAAGGATCCGTTCTTGGCAACAAAGATCTTGCCTTCGAATCTAAGGTAGAAGGTATACCCAATGGTTTCCTTAGGGTATCCTATGAAGACGCATTTTTCCGATTTGGGTTCGAGCTTTTCAGGTTGAAGTTTCTTGACATAAGCATCGCATCCCCAAACTTTTAGAAACGACAACTTAGGTTTCTTCCCAAACCATAATTCATACGGTGTCGTCTCAACGGATTTAGACGGTGCCCTATTTAAAGTGAATGTAGCTGTCTCTAGAGCGTATCACCAAAATGATAGCGGTAAATCGGTAAGAGACATCATAGATCGCACCATATCCAGTAGAGTGCGATTACGACGTTCGGACACACCATTACGCTGAGGTGTTCCAGGCGGCGTGAGTTGTGAAACGATTCCACATTTTCTTAAGTGTGTACCAAATTCGTGACTTAAATATTCTCCTCCACGATCTGATCGTAAGAATTTTATCTTTCGGTCACGTTGATTCTCTACCTCATTCTGAAATTCCTTGAACTTTTCAAAGGTCTCAGACTTGTGTTTCATCAAGTAGACATACCCATATCTACTCAAATCATCAGTGAGAGTGAGAACATAACGATATCCTCCGCGAGCCTCAACGCTCATTGGTCCACACACATCAGTATGTATGATTTCCAATAAGTTGGTTGCTCGCTCCACTGTTCCGGAGAACGGAGTCTTGGTCATTTTGCCCATGACGTATGGTTCGCATGTGTCAAATGATTCATAATCGAGAGACTCTAAAAGTCCATCAGCATGGAGCTTCTTCATGCGCTTGACACCAATGTGACCAAGGCGGCAGTGCCACAAGTATGTGGGACTATCGTTACCAACTTTACATCTTTTGGTATTCACACTATGAATATGTGTAACATTACGCTCGAGATTCATTAAGAATAAACCATTGACCATCAAGGCATGACCATAAAACATATCTCTCATATAAAATAGAACAACCGTTATTCTCGGATTTAAATGAGTAGCCATCTCGTATTAAACGAGATCCAGATACAATGTTCATGCTCAAACTTGGCACTAAATAAGGTTTAAAACTAATCCCGTAGGTAAATGTAGAGGTAGCGCGCCGACGGCGATCACATCGACCTTGGAACCATTCCCGACACGCATCGTCACCTCGTCCTTCGCCAGTCTCCGCTTATTCCGCAGCTCCTGCTGTGAGTTACAAATATGAGCAACGGCACCGGTATCAAATACCCAAGAGTTACTACGAGTACTGGTAAGGTACACATCAATTACATGTATATCACATATACCTTTAGTGTTGCCGGCCTTCTTGTCCGCTAAGTATTTGGGGCAGTTCCGCTTCTAGTGACCCTTCCCTTTGCAATAAAAGCACTCAGTCTCAGGATTGGGTCCATTCTTTGACTTCTTCCCGGCAACTGGCTTACCGGGCGCGGCAACATCTTTGCCGTCCTTCTTGAAGTTCTTCTTACCCTTGCCCTTCTTGAACTTAGTGGTCTTATTGACCATCAACACTTGATGTTATTTCTTGATTTCAACCTCTGCTGACTTCAGCATTGAAAATACTTCAGGAAGGGTCTTCACCATCCCCTGCATATTGTAGTTCAGCACAAAGCTCTTGTATCTCGGTGGGAGCGACTGAAGGATTCTGTCAATGACCGCCTCGTCCGGGAGGTTGATCTCCAGCTGGGACAGGCGGTTGTGCAACCCAGACATTTTGAGTATGTGCTCACTGACAGAATTGTTTTCCTCCGTCTACAACTATAGAACTTGTCGGAGACTTCATATCTCTCGACCCAGGCATGAGCTTGAAAAACCATTTTCAGCTCCTCAAACATCTCATATGCTCCGTGTCGCTCAAAACGTTTTTGGAGCCCCGGTTCTAAGCTGTAAAGCATGCCGCACTAAACAAGGGAGTAATCATCAGCACGTGACTGCCAAGCGTTCATAACATCTTGGTTCTCTGGGATGGGTGCTTCACCTAGCGGTCCTGCTAGGACATATTCTTTCTTGGCTGCTATGAGGATGATCCTCAGGTTCCGGACCCAGTCCGAATAGTTGCTGCCATCATCTTTCAGCTTGGTTTTCTCTAGGAACACGTTGAAGTCCATGTTGACATGAGCTTTGGCCATTTGATCTACAAGACATATTTTGCAAAGATTTTAGACTAAGTTCATGATAATTAAGTTCATCTAATCAAATTATTTAATGAACTCCCACTCAGATTGACATCCCTCTAGTCATCTAAGTGTTACACGATTCGAATCGACTAGGCCGTGTTCTATCATCACGTGAGACGGACTAGTCATCATCGGTGAACATCTCCATGTTGATCGTATCTTCCATACGACTCATGTTCGACCTTTCGGTCTCTTGTGTTCTGAGGCCATGTATGTACATGCTAGGCTCGTCAAGTTAACCCTAAGTGTTTATGCATGTGTAAAACTGTCTTACACCCATTGTATGTGAACGTAAGGATCTATCACACCCGATCATCACGTGGTGCTTCGAAACGACGAACTTTAGCAACGGCGCACAGTTAGGGGGAACACTTTCTTGAAATTATTATAAGGGGTCATCTTATTTACTACCGTCATTCTAAGTAAACAAGATGCATAATACATAATAAACATCACATGCAATTATATAAAGTAGTGACATGATATGGCCAATATCATATAGCTCCTTCGATCTCCATCTTCGGGGCTCCATGATCATCTTCGTCACCGGCATGACACCATGATCTCCATCATCACAATCTCCATCATCGTGCCTCCATGAAGTTGCTCGCCAACTATTACTTCTACTACTATAGCTAACGGATTAGCAATAAAGTAAAGTAATTACATGGCGTTAAATCATTGACACGCAGGTCATACAATAATTAAGACAACTCCTATGGCTCCTGCCGGTTGTCATACTCATCGACATGCAAGTCGTGATTCCTATTACAAGAACATGATCTCATACATCACAATATATCATTCATCATTCACCACAACTTCTGGCCATATCACATCACATGACAATCGCTGCAAAAACAAGTTAGACGTCCTCTAATTGTTGTTGCATGTTTTACGTGGCTGCAATTGGGTTCTAGCAAGAACATTTCTTACCTACGAATAACCACAACGTGATTTTGTCAACTTCTATTTACCCTTCATAAGGACCCTTTTCATCGAATCCGCTCCAACTAAAGTAGGAGAGACAGACACCCGCTAGCCACCTTATGCAACTAGTGCATGTCAGTCGGTGGAACCTGTCTCACGTAAGCGTACATGTAAGGTCGGTCCGGGCCGCTTCATCCCACAATACCGCTGAAGCAAGAAAAGACTAGTAGTGGCAAGCAAGTTGACAAGATCTACGCCCACAACTGATTTGTGTTCTACTCGTGCAATAGAGAACTACGCATAGACCTAGCTCATGATGCCACTGTTGGGGAACGTTGCAGAAAATAAAAATTTTCCTACGGTTTCACCAAGATCCATCTATGAGTTCATCTAAGCAACGAGTGATAGGAGAGAGATTCATCTACATACCACTTGTAGACCGCATGCGGAAGCGTTCAAGAGAACGGGGTTGAGGTAGTCGTTCTCGTCGTGATCCTATCACCGGAGATCCTAGCGCCGAACGGACGGCACCTCCGCATTCAACACACGTACGGTCAGTGTGATGTCTCCTCCGTCTTGATCCAGCAAGGGGGAAGGAGAGGTTGATGAAGATCCAGCAGCACGACAGCGTGGTGGTGGATGCAGGAGGACTCCGGCAGGGCTTCGCCAAGCAGCTGCGGGAGGAGGAAGAGGTGTAGCAAGAGGGGAGGCGCCAAGACACAGGGTGCGGCTGCCCTCCCTCCCCCTCCTTTATATAGGCCCCCAAGGGGGCGCCGGCCCTGGGAGATCCAATCTCCCAAGGGGGGCGGCGGCCAGGGGGGGTGGAGTGCCCCCCAAGGCAAGTGGGGCACGCCCCCCACCTAGGGTTTCCAACCCTAGGCACAGGGGGGGCCAAGGGGAAGGCGCACCAGCCCACCAGGGGCTGGTTCCCTCCCCACTTCAGCCCATGGGGCCCTCCGGGATAGGTGGCCCCACCCGGTGGACCCCCGGGACCCTTCCGGTGGTCCCGGTACAATACCGGGTGACCCCGAAACTTTCCCGATGGCCGAAACAACACTTCCTATATATAATTCTTTACCTCCGGACCATTCCGGAACTCCTCGTGATGTCCGGGATCTCATCCGGGACTCCGAACAACTTTCGGTATACTGCATACTCATATTCATACAACCCTAGCATCACCGAACCTTAAATGTGTAGACCCTACGGGTTCGGGAGACATGCAGACATGACCGAGACTGCTCTCCGGTCAATAACCAACAGCGGTATCTGGATGCCCATGTTGGCTCCCACATAATCCTCGATGATCTCATCGGATGAACCACGATGTCGAGGATTCAAGCAACTCCATATACTATTCCCTTTGTCAGACGGTATGTTACTTGCCCGAGATTCGATCGTCGGTATCCCAATACCTCGTTCAATCTCATTACCGGCAAGTCACTTTACTCGTACCGTAATGCATGACCCCGTGACCAGACACTTGGTCACTTTGAGCTCATTATGATGATGCACTACCGAGTGGGCCCAGTGATACCTCTCCGTAATACAGAGTGACAAATCCCAGTCTCGATCCGTGTCAACCCAACAGACACTTTCGGAGATACCTGTAGTGCACCTTTATAGTCACCCAGTTACGTTGTGACGTTTGGTACACCCAAAGCACTCCTACGGTATCCGGGAGTTACACGATCTCATGGTCTAAGGAAAAGATACTTGACATTGGAAAAGCTCTAGCAAAACGAACTACACGATCTTGTGCTATGCTTAGGATTGGGTCTTGTCCATCACATCATTCTCCTAATGATGTGATCCCGTTATCAACGACATCTAATGTCCATAGTCAGGAAACCATGACTATCTGTTGATCAACGAGCTAGTCAACTAGAGGCTTACTAGGGACATATTATAGTCTATGTATTCACACGTGTATTACGATTTCCGGATAATACAATTATAGCATGAATAAAGACAATTATCATGAACAAGGAAATATAATAATAATCCTTTTATTATTGCCTCTAGGGCATATTTCCAACAATCACCCCCTTTCCCACGTCCACCTTCTGGCCTTTGATCAAGTAGAGTATGGTGCACGGGGTTTCGTCGGCCTGCAAACACATGTCTGTGGCGTAAAACATCCGAAAGGCAACGAAAATGGAATATATATATATATATATATATATATATATATATATATATATATATATATATATATATATATATATATATATATATATATATATTGGTGCGACATGTAATTACCGTGAGGGCGTTGAGATCAGCCAAAGACGAAGGCCCACCTAGCACGCCAGAGACTGAGGACGGGCTGCTGTGAGTGGGAGCAGGTGCGAGAGGCGGCCCGGTTACGTGAGCAAGTGATGGTGCGGTGGTGATGTTATTCACGGAGTTGCTCGCGCCGAAACTGGGCAACGAGAAATCATGTACCGTCTTGTCTGGATTTTCATTCGTCCAGTTGATGATAGCCGGAACCAAGTTAGTAGCAAAATCATTTCTGCAGGTAGTTACAGCTGCATTGACTGCCTGCTGTAGCAACTCATTTTTCTCCTCGGTTGTTTTTTCGCGTCCTCAGCTGCTTTTTTCTCGACCGCAAGCTTCACCTTCTTGTCGATGTCCGCCTAACTAAACTTTGTTTTCTGCTTCTTGGCCACCATGCCCTCGTTGTAAAACACCTTCCACGTGGCGCCGTCTCCAGTGCCGTGCACACGACCATATTGCGGCTGCTGGTCCAAGGGGAGTCCCTTAAGTTCGTTCAAGGCCCGGTTGAGAGGGGTGTCCCACTTGGGCCTCATCGGAGAAGTAGGGCTTTCGGCTGCAAGCCGGTGTTGCTTCTCATGTAGAAGGAGCGTGAACCATTTAGGAATGTGTAGTCGACTAGATATGGAGCTAAATGTAAGGTGGTAAAAGAATAATTACCAGTAGTCTAATCAATTTCCTCATAATCTGGTTCGTGTAAAAAACCGTTTTTTCCTTGTCCCACTTGTAGCGGGCCCTGATGAAGTCACGCTCCAAGGGGTTGGTGAACTTCGCGAAGGGGTCTGGGATACCCGCGGCTTCACGTTCCGCGTCCTCCTTATCCCATATGGGCCTTTTACTGAGGTAGCCACGGCTTTCAAGGCGATGCTTCCCCGTGTTCCTTTGTTGAAGGCTCTTGAATTTGCAGCCTTAGCCTTGGCTGCCTCGATAGCGCAAGTGTCCTTGAACTTTTTGAACTCCTCTTCCGTAAGTGTCAGATTTTCTCCAGAATCTTGGATAGGGGTTTCTCAGCCTCAATAGCTCGTTTCACCCTCCCTTTCCAGGAGGCCAAATCATTGTTGAACATGCCCATGGCGTGATTGTTAATCTTTTTCATCTTCGGATTATCCCACGGTTGTTCTATGTTATCATCCCGGTCGGGGAATTTGAATCTCTTGTGCAACTTCGTCAGGAGCTACTACGTCAAATGTTCTTTAATCCTTAAGTCATCATCGTTGATGCTCGCGCATTCCCGTAGGATGCATCCTACTTGGTTCCCATAGCCTTGCGAGGTTCTCCCGCTCTAATGGCTCAAACTTGCCAGGTGCCATCTTTGTGATCACTAGTCGTCCAATCCCTAGTTTGTTAGGTTTTCGTATCCTCTGCTTCTTATGCTTCTACTTTTCGGTAGCGGCATCGGCGCCGGTAACTTCCCCGCTGGTATCTTCCCCGTCGGTACCTTCCCCACCGGTCTCGGCGCCGCCATCGGTTCCGGCGCCGTCGGTGTCGATGTCGGCATCAGTACAATCATCGAGGCCGACCTGCAAACCTTGCTTAGCAGTCAAATAGTTGAGATACTCTTATTCACCCTCGTAATCCATCTCGTCTGCATCTTGGTCAGAAGGCCCAGTTTATTCGTTGTTCGACATGTTTCCTATGATTAAGTCTCCTCGTTTATTTCTAAAAGTATGAAAAAAATGAGAAATGACATAAAAAAGAAATCTATGTGCTAGCACTCGATATGCCTACTATCTAGCACAAATCATGCCAAAATTTACAGAAAATTTCGGCATGACCTTTGCTAAAAAAATGGACATATCGAGCGCCTAAAATTCACCGGAACGGAAATGAATCAACATTCCGGCGTAACATAGGCCACTCGGATCATTTACCAAAATTGAACCAAAACATCACATGTCCAAATTCCAAACATGACATGTCCAAAACATGACATGTCCAGTTCAAATTTGCATATATATTCAACCTACCTAAATTTGATTTGGACAATTGCTTAAATGCTGCCTTTTCTTTTAACTACAATTGCTTAACCCTAAATTTCTGTCCTATTTTAAAACCTATATAAATTCATAACTAAATAGATAACCTAATTAACCTACTGCCCTAACTAAAACCTAAGTAAATTAACCGAAGAACCCTAGCTAGCAGAGAGAGAGGGGGGGGTTTACAGAGGGTGCAGGGGCGAGGAGGCAGGCCCGACGACGGCCGAGGTTGGGAGGGGAGGAAGCAGAGGAGGGAGGTGTGGCGCATCGGGGTTGTGGGCGAGCGCCGGGGTCGGGGGCGAGCGTCGGGGTCGAGGGAGAGCGCCGGGGTCGGGGGCGAGCGCCGGAGCGCGGCGGTGCGACGGGGGAAGAGAGAGTGGGGATTTGGGGGGAAAAGAGGCGGGATGAAGCAGAGAGAGTGAGGATTTTGGGTTAAGTGGAAGTAGCAGTAGCGCGTTTAGACCAAACGCGCTACTACTATTACAAGCATCTATAGCGGTTTTATACGGAAACCGCTACTACTACCTTGACTAGATGTAGCTCTTTTTCAGTAAACCGCTACTACTATTACCAGTTTTCCTTTTTCTTTTCCTTTATTTTCTCTTACTTTTTTTTCCGAGAGCAGTGAACGAAGAGAAGGCGATATATATTGCATTATTTGACGGTTATAAATATGTATACAAAATAGGAACATATATATTACATCATTGGACCCATGTATAATAATGGTTAAGTGTGTATACAAAATAGGAACATATATATTACATCATTTGACCGATAACATATGGTTCCTCAACGTTGACGTTTTCGTTTTTGAGTCAGCTTCTTTCCCTTCTTGTTCGTTGAAGAATAATTGAGCCCCTCATTGTGACTTTGCCTTTTCCATGGAGTACGATTTTTCTTAGGTAATGTAGTATTGATTCTTCTTTTGATGTATACTTCATCATCATCATCATCTTCCCTCATTGGGTTGCCATACTGATCGTAGTCTTGTTGGCGACTCCATCCATTCCAATGATGTTCCTTTTGCCTCTCCTCACAACAAAACTGCTGGGATTGCGCGGGTCAGTTATGAAGAAGCATTGTGTCACGTGCTTAGCGTGTACCCATGGCTCATTTTTTGCGATAGCGTTCACGGTAGCGCTCTTTGCGTCGGGTATAATCATGGTAGTGAAATTCCGATTTTCTCTTTCAACATTCTTAGCCCATCTAACACAGAACATCGTCGTGTTGTGCAGTCCAGCGTAGTCAAGCTCCCAGATCTCCTCGACCCTTCCATAAAATCTTTTAGTTGCGCCGTTGTCGCTGCCGGTCATGCATTCCATCGTCACCCCTGAGTTCTGATCATCGCTGTCCATGTCTTTGGCCTCCGTGTAGAACGTGTATCCATTGATATCGTATGCCTAATAGGTTACGAGGTTGAGCGAGGGGCCATGTGCTAAGGCGTATATGAGCAATCCGTCCTTAGAGCCCTCCTCTGGGGGATTAGCAATAATATGCTCTTTGAACCAATGCAGGAAAGTGGAGTTGTGCTCTCTAGTAACTTTGGCGTCCGTCCTGCATACCCCCCGGTCAAAATACTTCCTTGCGATAATTTCTTTGTGCAGTGCCACGAAAGGATCTACCTCGTCTAGGTGTTGTAGCACTACCAAGTTTGCTCTGTCAAAGTCACTGCGTCAATCTGAGTATGCCACATGCAAATCCCTGCGACCGTTGGAGCGACCTTCTCCTTCGAGCCTCCCATCATGCTTGTTAACGGGCAAACCAGCACTAACACCAGGCGGATGCAGGTCTGTGCCATATAGAAAATTCTCGCAAAAAGAGATGCACTCTTGTGTCAGATAGCCCTGGATGATGCTTTGATCTGGACGAGACATGTTACGAACGAATCCTTTGATGACCCCATTCATCCTCTCAAACGACATCACGTTGTGCAGAAATGACGACCCCAGGTCTATTATGCCGTCCACAATATGGACACATAGATGCACCATCACGTCAAAGAACGCGGGCGGGAAGTACATCTCAAGCTCATTCAGTATCACAATGATCTCTTCTTGTAGCCTTCGGAGCTGCTTCACACTGATCGACTTTCGAGAGATGACGTCAAAAAAGTTGCAGAGACCAATAAGCGTGTCACGGACGTGCTTGTCCATTATCCCTCTAAGGGCAACAGGTAGTATCTGTGTCATCTTCACATGACAGTCATGGGACTTCATCCCGCTGAATCTTTTCTTGTCCGCGTCTAGATATCTGCTTATCGTGCCACAGAAACCAGAACTAACTTTGACTCCGGTAAGGCACTTAAAGAATTGATCGATCTCATCCTGACTTGAGGTGAAGCAAGAAGGGGGGCAATAATCCTCTTTCTTTATTTTCTTGCCCTTCTTCTCCCGTGCCTCTGTCTCCGTCTCTGTCTCGTCTGACATTTTACGGGGCGGCATGTGCAGATCTTCCCTGATTTTCAAATCTTGCAGGTCTTTTCTTGCCTTCAGCCCATCCTTGGTCTTATCCAGCATGTTCATCAGTGTTTCGAGCAAGCTCTCAAGGACATTCTTACAGATATGCATTTGATCAAGGCAATGAGGTGTATCGAGTTTGTGCCAATACTCCAAGTCCCAGAACACATACCTCGTCTTCCATACCTTCAGCAGCGGCTCCGGCGCCTTTCTCATCGTCTTTCCCGGCGTGGGGCACTCCTTCCAATTTTTCAATAGCTCATCGATTTTGGCACCGCTCCGCTTACGTGGAGGTCCTCGATGCTCAGCGTGACCATTGAATAGATCTCCACAGTTTCTCCACGGGTCGTCCTGTTCGAGCCATCTTTGATACCCCATGTACACGATTTTCCCAAACCCGCCATCTTTCCTTGACGTTAGCTGCTGAGGCGTCGTATCATCCATGCACCGTGTGCATCCGCAATATCCATGGCACACCTGGCCTGCAACATATCCGTAACCGAGATAGTCGTCCACCGTCGTGATCAACATGACTCTCATGTAGAAATACTCGCCTTTGCTGGCGTCCCATGTCTTGGCCGGTGTTTTCCATAACGTGTCTAACTCCTCTTGAAGTAGCCCTAGATACAAATTAATATTATTTCCTGGTTGTTTCGGCCCTTGAATAAGCCTGCTCATGTGAATGTACTTCGACTTCATGCACAACCAGGGGGGAGGTTGTACATCCACACAAACACGGGCCATGTGCTATGGTTGGTGTTCTGGTTGCCAAACGGATTCATGCCATCGGTCCATGCGCCAAGCACGATGTTCCTTGCATCACATTCGAAATACCAATAGAAGTTGTTCAACGCTCTCCACTGGCTTCCATCCTTGAAGCGTCTCAGCTTCGGATCATCTCCATAGTCGGGCTTCTTCCTCTCCGCGTGCCAGCGCATTAGCTTTGCTTCCTTGGGATCTACAAAATACCGCTGGAGACGGGGAGTGATCGGTAAGTACCATACAACTTTCTGGGGACATTTCTTCTCAGCCTTCTTGTGTCGAGAAGCGTTGCAGACCGGACAGCTTGTTTTTTCCACGTGCTCCTTCCGATAAATTATGCAATCGTTGATGCATGCATGGTATCTGACGTGTGGCAGATCAAGAGGGCACACGATCTTCTTGGCCTCATCAACACTAGTAGGACATAGATTCCCCGCTGGAAAAACATCCTTTAGGTACTTGAGATGCTCATCGAGGCTAGTGTCGGTCCATTTGTTTTTACCCTTCGACTTCAGGAGTTGGAGTGTGAAACTCAAGCGGGTCACCTCAGGATTGCAACCATCATACAATGGAGTGTTTGAGTCTACCACCAGTTGCTCCAGCTTAGCCTCCTCTCTAGAAGCAGCTCTCTCAGTACTCGTCTCCTTGCGAAGCAATGCTTGAACATGAGGGTCCTGCACGATTGAACTTAGTACCGATGAACTCTGCTGCGTGGAGTCCACGTCGTTCTCTCCGCTGCCATGTCCGGCCCCTTCTCCTCCGCCATGTCCGCCCCTTCTCCGCTGCCATGTCCAGCCTCTTCCCCGTCGCCATTATCGATCATCTCTTTGTCTTGCCCCGTGTCATCATTGCCTGCCCCCTCGATGTCCTCAACATCATCATCCTCATCTTCAATTATCCACCGAGTATAGCCATCCATGAAACCAGTCATGAGCAGGTGCGCTTCGACACGACCATCGTCATAGGGGTCGAGCCAAACTATTCCTTTGCATTTTCGACATGGACATAAAACCTCTGTCCGGTTATTTTCTTTCATGTCCTGCACCGCCGACCGCAACCACTTGTCCACCATCATTCCACTGACCATCATGAACGTCTACACGGTAATAAAAAACAAATTGATTATAAAAATGCGTGCATGCATCAAAGTCATACAAAAATTCAGCATGACCTTCCCTAAAATAGGACATATATAGATCTAGAGTTTTCCCGGAATTCACCGAAACGGAAATAAATCGACAATTAGGCAAAACATAGGCAACTCAAAAGCACATTTTGGCGTCAACTCATGCCACACACACAATTTCATAATATTGCCCAATTATCATATCACACACACATACACATATTTCCATTTTGCAAAAGCATGAAATTTTAATCACCTCTATCTTGAGATCGAGCACACGGTGGAGATGATGATGTAGGGAGATCAAAAGTGCACAAAGCTCTTCTTGACAAAGATAGATCTAGTTAGGGATCAAATAGGTCACTTGAATAAATGCTACATCTACCTAGCTAGCTAATTTGGGAGGAGACAACTTCAACTAGTGGAGGGAAGGAAAAAAGATAAAGGAAATGCATTAATGGAGGTGGTGTAGTTAGCTAGGAGTAATGAAGAGAGAGAAAGGTAGGTAGAAGAGGGAGAGTAATGGGGGAGAAGTCTTGAGGAAGAAGAAGAGTGAGAGAGGGAGGATGTGGGAGGTAGGGGAAAGGGAGGAGAGGAGATGAGGGAGGGGAGGGGAGGACGGGTGGGGAAAAGGTGGTGGGGTGTTGCGCCTTAGCAGTAGCGCGGGAGGAAAAGAGCGCTACTGCTAAGGGTTTAGCAGCAGCGCGCTTTAAAAACACGCGCTACTGCTAAACGGGCCAACCGTGAGGACAATTTCAAAATTAGCAGTAGCGACGTGAAAAAAAAGCGCGCTACTACTATTGCTTTAGCAGTAGCGCGCGTCGCGCCACCGCGTTGCTGGTAAACTGAGGTTGTTGGGTCCTATCGGTACTTTTTTGTAGCAACGTGATTTATCCATCAAGCGCTACTACTAAATTTTCATCAGCAGCGCGCTTTTCGGAAGATCGCTACTGCTAACTAGCAGTAGCGCCTCTTTTTGAGCCGCGCTGCTACTAAGATTCTGTGTATAAGGTTTTCCCTAGTAGTGTCAACCTCTGCGCGGCGCCAAGGGGCTGGATGCAGGTGGCCGTCGCCCGTGCCCCCGCCGGCGCCTTCGTCGGCGGAGTTGACCTCATGCCCATCAGCCCCGTCCGCGACGCGCACTCCCTCACGGATGACATCACCACCACCAAGTGTTGCTCCGCCCGTGCGGAGGCTCATGGACTCCAAGGGGGTCACCGCCTTCGACGTTGTGCTTCACGACGGCTCGCCCAACGTCGGCGGCATGTGGGCGACGACCACCTCCATCCAGCCCCCCGGCGCCGCGCAACCGAGGTCAGCCATGGCCGATGGGAACCACGAGAAGAGAGGAGAGAGAGGAGAAAGAGACTAGTCAACCTGCCCACGTGATTTTTTTTTGCCACATCATCCCAACAGGAAGGCCCCACCTGTCGGTTTTGCTGTTTTCTGGGCTAAAACGCAGCGTCAGTGCTCCGCGTTACAGATTAGCCCCATTGTTGGTGTTTTTTTGTGCCCTGCCTCAAATGTGGTAGTGATCTGTTACCCTAGCCCATAATGTGGTGGTTTGGGGTAAATAACTCACATTATGGAGAAGATTTTCTTACTGTAACTGAACACAACGTGCTGAAAGGAAACTAAAACGACGGGAAATTGCATTGACGGGAAGATACACAAGACAGCAGAAGAGCTCAAGCATGAGTACAAACATCATTGGAGTCTCAAATCAAATCATTCTGGAATACCCTCCCTTGGGGTTAGATCCGATTATGAAATGATACAGCGCCTTTGCGAAGTGTTCCAGTCGTGTCATAGGTGGGCAGCTACACGTATAACTGATGATACGGTTTTCAGTAAATGGCTGCTGCGGATGCATACGAAGAGGCACCGCATCAAAAAAATCGTTGCATATGTGTGCTGATATCTCTGTTTGTGTCGCAGATTCACCTTGGTGAGCAGCGACTTGACGTCTAGCCATGTTAAACTGCCAATGCTTTGCACGCATTTTCTCTTGGGTTGATAGAAGTTTCTCCTTTGTCGCCTGCGACATATAGTAATTATAATCCTTGATGGTGATGCTGTAGTTTTCACAAATGTAATTCAGTGCTGCTTGAGCAGCTCCTTCTTCGGCTTCCTCTTGCGTGGCAACAGGCTCTCCTTTGAAAATTAAAGGATTTTCATGGATGCTGCCTGGAGAGTGTGCCGTCCCCATATGAACGAACGCTTGTATCGTGCCATCAAGATATGTGCAGCGAAGATACCCTTGCACATTCTGCTTTATGGCCGAGCCGACAATTCGAAGAATGATACGCCTTGGTATATATACCATCAAATCATCTTGTTGTACATAGGTAGAAGGTAGTCACTACTCTGCTTTATATGAAGCTACAGTCTGAATACAAATTCTAAACAGATGCATACCGTGTGTCAGTGGGGGTAGCACTGGAAGAAGCTTTCTTATCCTTCTTCTTTGATTGCTTTCCTGATAGTTAACTCTTGGGAGTATGGTTGCCACTCATGACCGCTGGTCTTGTTCTTCAATGCTTGAAGTAAGTGAATGCTTTTCATGGGTTGTGCGCCGCGGCACGCCGTGCCGCATGCACTAATTAGCTATTTATTTATTTATTAATTTTTGTAAGTGGGCCCAAAACTTCTCTTTTTGCAAAGATTGGTACATTTAGTTGGTACATAGGAGAGAGATCGTGATGCAGTAGTGCATACATGGAAATGGTTCATCTAGTTAAGAGTTTTTTCCTCTTCTTAGATCTGAGATGTTGATCATCCGCCTAGATTTGTTTCCGTAATGTAGTGGTAGAGAGACGAAGGTTGTTCTCTGCTCTTGTTGTGGGCGATTTTAAGTTTGTGGATGCACGTGTAGGCTCTTGACGGATTGGCAAGATATTTTGAAATTGGAGGTAAATTTTCTTGAATATCCTTGTTCATCTTCATTTGTCTCGTGGAAGGCTTGCTTTCTGCTGTATTTGTATTTGTAATAACTCTTCTTCCTTGGTCTTGCTTCATTCTTGGGCAGCCAAATAGCTCTTATACATTGTTTTCGGAGCACTGTAGACTCTACTCCTAATGCAGCTGTTGGTAGTCTCCGCAGGTCAATTTTCGTCCCACTTATCATGATATTTTTCGTCCTCCCTCCCACCTCCCCCAACCGACCAGCGGCAAAAAAAATGAGTTCGCGATGCTCCCACGTGCAAATCTCCGGTCGATCGATAGAAAAAACCGATGTAAAAAAAATCTACGAAATTTAACCGACGAAGAAAAACCTACGAGGGCAGGTACGAGCGATTCCTCGGACAAAAAAATGGACGAACCGGGAGCAAGGCCCCCTCGCATCCCCACCCACCCACCCGTGCCCCTTCCCCTCCAGCTCTTCCTCTCGGGTCCCAACCCTGGGCTAGGGTTCCATACGCCGCCGCCTTCGGGCGGACCACATACGCTGACGTTGAGGTCCGAGAGGAGCGGGCCGCCGCACCGTCTTCCGCCTTGTCGGCTACATCTCCCCGTCCCGATCCTTCTCTCCATGCGCGGCCACTCCTATGACACGCATCCCGATAGTCTCCGCCAGCACTGCGACGGGCGTGGCCTCCACACGCAGCGTCAACCCCCTCCAGATCCGGCCGTCGTCGAGGGCGTATCCATCCAGCAGTGCGCCGTCACCTCCCCTCCAGATCCGGCCGTCGTCAAGGGCGTATCCATCCAGCAGCGCGCCGTCATCTCAATCATCACCGTCTGCGGCGTCATCACCCAGGCCCAGTCGTGGGCCCGCAAGACCTCCATGATCTCCCTTTTCGTCTGCCAGGTCATTGAGACCAACATCCACGAGTAAGATGCCAGCCCCTTCCCCTCTGCTACCATCGCTGGATTTGCAAATTGATTGTTTGGGCAAAGAATTAGATTTCAGGGTTAACCTGTTTGTCTTGGATTGCATCGCCCGCTAAAACTTGTCTCATTCGCGGAGATTCATTCATCTGTCAGACGGCATGTGCTCGGCATAGATTTTGTGGCTGGATGTGTGATTTCAGCATAGATTTTGTGTACAGGTGATTGACGGCCAGAGGACTAACTGCAACCTCGTCTGCCTCAGGGTCCAGAGGTCCAAAGCGCCACAACAAACTGCCTCTGCATCCATATGCTGGCAATTTACTTACTTTGATTGTTAGTCGTTGACCATGAGCAAGAATCTGTCAATTAATTTGATGCTTCAATTAAATTGTAATTTGCTGAATTACTACTGGTTAAGCACTGTGCAGGTCTTTGTTTGATTGTTAGTCGGTGACCATTAGCAAGAAGTTGTAGGAGGTTAAAATCATCTGCCAACTCTCTTTAAAAAAACTGCCAACTTAATTAATCAATCATGTGGAATCTAGATTTAGTTCCTGTTTAGTTTGACATTTTTAGTAGAAGGGTTAGTGTCAATCTAGATTTGCTATGAGTAATTTGAAAAATACTGGTGTTACATATTTGCTAGGACTATCTGTGTACACGTCTAATGCCCTTTCTGATGTTTCTCATTATCGAGATTACGCTTTTTAAAAATGTGTTTGTTTTGTTTAGTGTCAATCTATAACAAAATCTGTTTTGATTCCACTCCGGAAAATCTTCAAAGTGATGCTAATTCTCCATGATTATTAACTTGACGTCTGAAATCTTAATTTCCACTGTCCTATTTTGGTTTATTTCAGTTCAGTGTGGTAATCTACAGCAATCAAGTTAACAAAACTGAAGCATTTTAGCAAGGCAACGGTGCAATTGCTCTTTTGGTGGAAGATGAAGCTTTTGTTGGGCTTGTGATGTTTTTTCTGAAGAAGTCTGACGATGAACTCGAAAGACAGATGGCATGCGGTATTTGTGATATAGAACTAAATGATTCAGGACTGCACTAGCTCCAGAAAGGGTGGCATTCTTCATATTTTGATGCAACTTCATGATACTAGGTCGTTTCTATTTGTTCTGATGCAACTTCTATAATGGCAGGTTGCTACTACAGGGTTACCCGATGTTGCCTCATGTCAGTTATATCTTCCAATATTTACAGAACCTTCTGAATCTGATACCAGGACATGCTGATGATAACCTTCCAGTTTTACTGAATCATAGTTACTTGAGTAATCTCTACTCTTAAAGTGTTCTTCGAAGGTGCTCATCACATCTGTCGATATACAACACCGTAGTTATTGATGGACGAACTTGGCATCTCAGCCAGTACTCTGCCTCATCAATAGTTTGATGTCCCTTTGCATGAAGTTAGGCCAACATCATAAGATCCGTAGCCTTTTTGAGGAGATGAAGGTGAAGATTATTAAGCCGGATAACCTCACATGTTGCATTCTAATGACCAGTCGTGCGGCATTGAACAGGATAGATGTTGTTGGAGAAGTTTTAGAAGAAATGCAAGAAAAGGATGTAGTTCTAGGGTGGTCTGCATACAGCATGGTTTCTATCCACCTGAGTGCTGGTTTGGTTTTAAATAACAGTCCGCTTTAAATAAACTCGAGGGCCTTGATTTTAGAAGGTAACATAAATATCTAGATTGAGTTCATGGTCATGGGGCTGTTTGTTACAGTTCAGGCAAGAGTTTAGTTCATAATGCTCAATTTCATCATGCTTGTATCACCACCACCGTGTAATATAACATAGTACTATGCACAACGATGCGTCAGCACTAAGCTCAGCATCTAAATAACTTGAAATGCTGGATCAGAGTTTTTTTAGTTCATAAAAAATGATTTTATTTCTCCTGATGCATTGTTATTTAGGCTTCATTATTCTTCAATTTCTGGCAAAGTAATAAACATGCCATATATAAATTGGTAATGAACGGCTAAATATATATATATGTTTTGTTATTTAGGCTTATTATTCTACAATTTCTGTCAAATTAATGAACATGCCATACATAAGTTGTTTTTGAACCCTATATATATATATGTCCCCTGTTGCAACGTACAACCTCTTTTCCTTTATTTCTTTTTTTAATATTAAAGGCAGGTGAGTTTTTTTACATTGTTTATAAATTTTTAAAACCATGGGAAAGTAGTGCATCAGGGAAGGTTCACCACTAGACACCCCTGATTGCAACAAAATATCCTTTATGTTTGATTTTTCTGGTAATTATGTATTTAACAGATCTCTCCTTAAAAAATAATAACAACCAGTGTTGAACTAATAAAGTTCTAAATCTATATTGAGACACAATTGGTGTTGAGGCATTAAATATGTATAGCCCGTTGCAACTCACGGGCTCCTCAGCCATATGTATGCTTTGACCTACTTATATGTTGTTTTCTTGGGCCTTGGTGCTCTCTACATCGCTTCTCAAACTGTGACAGTAACAGTGAGGCTACTCCCTATCCTTCTCATCTTTCAAACCTGTGGCACTGATGGATCACACCTTAACCTTGCAGGAGTTGTTATGGACCATCTGGTTTTCTTCAGGAATCCACACCACCGACAATTCTAATGAGAAGATCCAGCTGACATCCTTCTTGCTACAACCACTCTGTTCTGTACTTCTATTGCCTCATACGGCCTTTGGCAGATACCCGTGAGATGAACTCCACTAAAAATCCCTCAAGAATTGTGAACCCATTAATTAGGGATTTAACTTTAGAAAAATCAACAGAGTCTACAGCTAGGAGAGATAATTTTAAAAAATTCTTGTTACTTGCAATTCCTGATCTAGGTTAAGAATGTACTGCTCACGATGCAGATTGTATATATATTATTCGGATGATCAGATGGGTCTTCTTCTACATTTGGTTACTCAGATTGTAAGTTATTGTGTAAATCTACTGTCATCATACTTTTACTTTCCTTTGTGTTGACGTAGAGGTACGAACAAAGCTACAAAGTGATAAGGGCACATGATCTAGATTTTTTACACTCTTCTTGGCAGCCAATGAATTATCTTTATTTGAATCCATAATTCGCCTTTTCGTGCAAAACAGATGTGGAGTATGCATTCTCCATCTTAATAGCTCACAAACAGGTTATGGGTACCATATCTTAGCAACACACATCAGACTGAAACAGACATTAGAGTGTTACTCCCTCTGTTTGAAAATAAAGTGTGTTGTTCAACCTTGACCGTAAATTTGTCTATTTTGACAAATCATAATCAGACGATGGTGTTCCTCGACATGAATATAATGGTGTCTATTTTGTGCATCATAAGCTATTTTGTGCAACGTAAGCTATATATTACTTGGCTATTGTTGGTCAAAGCACAAATTTGGACAGTCAAAAGACGCTTTATATTTTGAAATGGAAGGAGTACCTTTTGGTGCCTCATTGGTTATGGTTGTGATACGTATTTTGTGCATTTATTTGTAAAAGGAGTAGAAACCCAACCTAGAAGCATAAAGTGACAGAGAAATACCTGCTGCTCCTTAAACAGGTTGGTATAAGTCTTCGATATTTGGTTTAACATGCTACAGTGTATAAAAAACCGAGCTTGCATATAAAGCGGCCTGGAAGAACATTTGGACACTTTATATGTGGTGTGAAATTCAGGTTATTATCAATTACTTGCATGGAATAGGTAGCATGCTGCTGAACAAGTAACGTCATTTTATTAATTCTGATTTAATACCGGACAATGATGCTTCATATCATTACGACACTGCATAATTTATTCCACTCTTGTGTTGCAGGTCAAGAAAAAAGATGAGGTATCTCTGCGAGAAGTTGCCTTTCTTTAAGCCTGTTGTCTTTTCAAAATCTCATCTACCCCCGATTCTGTCTGGACTTGGATATGATTATGGAATCGATCCGGAGGTTGCACAGAGCTCTGCAGAATCGATCCGGAGGTACCAGACTACAAGAAGTACTGGAGGAGATTTCTCACTTGAGATCAATTCTTGGATGAGTGCAATGTAAATCCATAGCACACTTGACCAGAACCATCGACAACATTTTGTGATGCCCACTAGCCTTCTCCCCAGAATCAGTCTCTGTCGACTGGATGCCTATAGCTCCCAAGAGTTGCACTGTCATTGACTACCATCGACAACAAACTGCACGCAGCAGCTGAAAAGGAGAAGAGGTGCTGCCATTAGCCTACCGGTGTCCACAGTATTGAGCAGAACATCACATGTCCATTGCACTAAATAGATTGATTGATGGTTTTGGGATCTTGCGATTTTTCATGTAGCAGGCAAAGGATGATGTCTCGTTGTCCAGATTGTTTGGTAAGATCATCTATGCAAAGATTCGTTTCATGTTTCTCTCTTTTGCCAAGAAGTGCACACACATGTATTCTCATTCACTTCTTCGGTACAACCCCTAAACACAACAACGACTGAGATCGCTCCGTACCCCTTCATTAAAAAGGGTAAGATTGTCCCAGCACATAAAAAGCCGCCGCCCGCGCGACGGGGCTGTACCCGCGCGACGGGGGCTCTACGCCGACTACCCCGTACACGCGTCCGTCCACGTACGTACGACGTCGTACGACCAAAGAAAAAAAAACGGCGTGACACGCGTCCGTCCGCGTTCGTACGACGACGACCGAAGAAAAAAAAACAACGTGACCTGTCGAGCGAAGTACTCATGGCGACGTATCGTCGGCTGGACGGGAAAAAAATAAGACGACGCGACGTGTGGGGACGGGCAGTTGCGTGCCGTCTAAGCGTCGGTCAAGGGCGGTTCCCGACGCGCCGGCTGGCCCGATGCGCCATTAATGCCGGCATTACGCCGGGTGTCGGTCACCTACCGGACGGCCTCCCCCACCCACTGACGCCTGCGTTTAAAACACCGCTCGTCGCCCCGTTTGCCTCCCCCCACTCCACTCGACGCGCCTCGACCCGCTCACCCCACCCACCGACGCGCTCCACCGACGACGAGCTCCAATTCCCGGTGGCCGCCATGGCGTCCGACGGTGACGGCGGCGGTAGCTCGTGGCCGACGAGCCTGGGCACGTAGGAGACAGACGAGCTCATCCGTCTCGGGCTGATGGTGCCGCCGGGCTGCTGTCTGCCTCGCATGTTCCACATCACCGCCGACGGGTACCCGACGAGGGGGCCCGGCGCGACGCCGGCCGAGCTTCGCGAGCACGAGGGCGGCCGGTGGAACATCGTCGGCCGAACGAGATTTTGGAAGGGCAAGAACTTCTGGTCCGTCGTCGCGCAGGCTCGTCGGGAGTTGCGGTTCGGCGGGTCGTCGTCGGGCCCGGGCGGCTCGTCGTCGGGCCCGGGCGGCTCGTCGTCTGCCGCGCGCGGCTCGTCTTCCGCCCCGCGCCGGCCCCGCCGTCCCCCTCCAGCGGCCGCGCCGTCTCCGACCTCGTCCTGCCGTCCGGTTCCCGCCATCGCCCGGCCCGCCTCCCCTCCCATCGTCGAGATCCCGCTGGAGCAGTTCGCACTGCGCGAGGACGACGACCCCGACGACTGCCCCGGCTATCTCATCGCACTACGGGCGTCGCAGGCAGAAGTGGCGGCCGCGACGGCGGCGGCGGAGGCGAGAGAGGCCGCCGAGCTGCAGGCCGCACTCGACGCGGCGGCGGCTATGGCGGCGGCAGCAGAGGCCGCCGAGCTGCAGGCAACAGTCGACGCGGCAGCGGCCATCGAAGCGGTGCAGCCGCAGGTGGCTCAGGAGGAAGACGACGGCGGCTACTGGGACGACGGCGTCAAGAGCAGCGACGACAACGACGGTGACGAGGACGGTGACGTTGGTGCGGGCGAGATCGTGGACCTCGTCGCCTCCGACGACGACGAGTAGATTAGGTTTAGATTAGGTCGTTATGTTTAATTAAGTCCTATTTAATTAACTTTTTTATGTTTTAATGTAAAATGAACCGTCATTATGTTAAATGAAGTATTGTTTATCGTTATGTTGGAGTGATGAAACTTAGTATGAAATATTATGGAAAAAAGTGAATCATTTTATAAAAGAAAATTGACCCGAAATAAATTAAAATTAAATAGTTTACTGGTATAATTTAAAGATTATATAAAAAAAGGATGAAGAGAGGAAAAAAAAGAAAAAGAAAAAAACGAAATTAGAAGAAGGCATTCGTAAAATAAATTAAAAAATGAGTATGAAATAATTTTAAATTAAAAACAGTGTTTTAGGACTGTCGAAGCCAAAAACCGTACAAAATGGAAACAGACCAAAAATGCACATAAAAAATTTAGTATGAAATATTATAGACAAAAAGTGAATCATTTTATAAAAGAAAAGTGACCGAAAGGAACTAAAATTAAATAGTTTACCGGTATAATTGAAAAGATAGTAAAAATTATATAAAAAAAGATGAAGAGAGGAAAAAAGAAAAAGAAAAAAAGAAATTAGAAGAAGGAATTTGTAAATTTTTTAAAAAAATAGGTATGAAATAATTTTAAATTAAAAACAGTGTTTTAGGACTGTCGAAGCCAAAAACCGTACAAAATGCAAACAGACCAAAAATGCACATAAAATTGGCATGCATGATTCTCATGTTGATACAATTCGATAAAAAAAATTGGGCACGTTTGTAAGTTACAGAAAGAAAGGTGTTTGGTACATACCATTTCGCACCGAAACCACCGCGTTGCACAGCAAGTGCCAGTTTGGTTTGCCGGAATGCACGGCAGCGCGTGTGGGGACCCGCCCAGTGACCGCACGCCAGAGATGAACGAAATCAGAGTACGAACGCACGTTGCGTCACGTCCGGGCAGTGCTTTACGGGTTTTCGGTGCGGAAAATCATAGAAAATCCGTACAGCGTCAAAACGCGACAAATTTTTGCGTGCGTGTCCTGCATGGTCATTGTGGCCCGTGAAAAAAAGAAGAGCGACTTTGGCG
>NC_041381.1:553067129-553078850 GCF_002162155.2 Triticum dicoccoides
GGACCCGCCTGGTGACCGCACGCCAGAGATGAACGAAATCGGAGTACGAACGCACGTTGCGTCATGTCCGTGCAGTGCTTTAGGGGTTTTTCTGTGCGGAAAATCATAGAAAATCCGTACAGCGTCGGAACGCGACAAATTTTGGCGTGCGTGCCCTGCATGGTCACTGTGGCCCATGCAAAAAAGATGAGCGACTTTGGCGGATGCGACGGAGAGACGTACGGCCGAGGGTCCCCTCCACCCATACCGAAACCACCGCGTTGCACAGCAAGTGCCAGTTTGGTTTGCCGGAATGCACCCAACTTTCTGTAACTTACAAACAGTAAAAGTTGGGTGCATTCTGGCACCGGGCGGGTCACCGGGCAGGTCCCCACACACGCTGCCAAAATTTGGGTGCATTCCGGCAAACCAAACTGGCACTTGCTGTGCAAGGCGATGGTTTCGGTGCGAAATGGTATGTACCGAACACCTTTCTTTCTGTAACTTACAAACATGCCCAATTTTTTTATCGAATTGTATCTACATGAGAATCATGTGTGCCAATTTTATGTGCATTTTTGGTCTGTTTGCATTTTGTACGGTTTTTGGCTTCGACAGTCCGAAAACACTGTTTTTAATTTAAAATTATTTCATACTTATTTTTTACTCTTTTTTTTACAAATTCCTTATTCTAATTTTTTTTTCTTTTTCCTTTTTTCCTCTCTTCATCTTTTTTTATATAATTTTTACTATCTTTTCAATTATACTGGTAAACTATTTAATTTTAATTCCTTTCGGGTCACTTTTCTTTTATAAAATGATTCACTTTTTGTCTATAATATTTCATACTAATTTTTTATGTGCATTTTTGCTCTCTTTCCATTTTGTACGGTTTTTGGCTTCGACAGTCCTAAAATATTTTTTTTAATTTAAAATTATTTCATACTCATTTTTTAAATTTTTTTACAAATGCCTTCTTCTAATTTCGTTTTTTTTTCTTTCCCCTTTTTTCCTCTCTTCATCCTTTTTTTATATAATCTTTCAATTATACCGGTAAACTATTTAATTTTAATTTATTTGGGTCACTTTTCTTTTATAAATTGATTCACTTTTTTTCCATAATATTTCATACTAATTTTCATCACTCCAACATAACGATAAACAATACTTCATTTAACATAACGACGGTTCATTTTACATTAAAACATAAAAAAACTTAATTAAATAGGACATAATTAAACATAACGACCTAATCTAAACCTAATCTACTCGTCGTCGTCGGAGGCGGCGAGGTCCACGATCTCGCCTGCTCCGACGTCACCGTCGTCGTCACCGTCGCCATCGTCGCTCCTCTTGATGCCGTTGTCCCAGTTGCCGCCGTCGTCCTCCTCCTGAGCCACCTGCGGCTGCACCGCTTCGATGGCCACCGCCGCGTCGAGTGCTGCCTGCAGCTCGGCGGCCTCTGCTGCTGCCGCCATAGCCGCCGTCGCGTCGAGTATGGCCTGCAGCTCGGCGGCCTCTCTCGCCTCCGCCGCCGCCGCGGCCACCGCTTCTGCCTGCGACGCCCGCAGTGCGATGAGATAGCCGGGGCAGTCGTCGGGGTCACCGTCCTCGCGCAGTGCGAACTGCTCCGGCGGGATCTCGACGATGGGAGGGAAGGCAGGCCGGGCGATGCCGGGAACCGGACGGCGGGATGAGCTCGGAGACGGCGCGGCCGCCGGAGGGGGACGGCGGGACCGGCGCGGGGCGGAAGACGAGCCGCGCGCGGAAGACGACGAGCCGCCCGGGCCCGACGACGACCTGCCGAACCGCAACTCCCGACGAGCCTGCGCGACGACGGACCAGAAGTTCTTGCCCTTCCAAAATCTCGTTTGGCCGACGATGTTCCACCGGCCGCCCTCGTGCTCGCGGAGCTCGTCCGGCGTCGCGCCGGGCCCCCTCGTCGGGTACCCGTCGGCGGTGATGTGGAACACGCGAGGTAGACGGCAGCCCGGCGGCACCATCAGCCCGAGACGGATGATCTCGTCTGCCTCCGGCGTGCCCAGGCTCGTCGGCCACGAGCTACCGCCGCCGTCGCCGTCGGACGCCATGGAGGCCGCCAAGAATGGGAGCTCGTCGCCGGTGGAGCGCGTCGGTGGGTGGGGTGAGCGGGTTGAGGCGCGTCTAGTGGAGTGGGGGGAGGCAGACGGGGCGACGAGCGGTGTTTCAAAGGCAGGCGTCGGTGGGTGGGGGAGGTCGTCCGGTAGGTGACCGACACCCGGCGTAACGCCGGCATTAATGGTGCATCGGGCCGGCCGCCGCGTCGGGAACCGCCCTTGACCGACGCTTAGACGGCACGCAACCGCCTGTCCCCACACGTCACGTCGTCTTATTTTTTTTGCCGTCCAGCCGACGACACGTCGCCACGAGTACTTCACTTGACAGGTCACGTTGTTTTTTTTCTTCGGTCGTCGTCGTACGTACGCGGACGGACGCGTGTCATGCCATTTTTTTCTTTGGTCGACGTCGTACGTACGCCGACAGACACGTGTACGGGGTAGTCGGCGTAGAGCCCCCGTCGCGCGGGTACAGCCCCGTCGCGCGGGCGGCGGCTTTTTATGTGCTGGGATGATCCTACCCTTTTTAATAAAGGGGTACGGAGCAATCTCAGCCGTTGTTGTGTTTAGGGGGTTGTACCGAAGAAGAAGTGTTTTTCCTAACAGTGATGTTGCAAAGTTTTTTCACGCCCTTTCACAAGTACTATATTTATTATTTCACTGCAATATTTAGCATGATTCCATGCTATTTATACGGTTCCTTTTTTATTCAAAATCAAGTGATTGATGGTCCTGAGCGAGGGGGAGGGAGAGGGAGAGAGTGAGAGTGACATATTACAATGAGAGAGGATAGATAGAGAGCTTTGTTGTGAAATGTAGCATAATTACATCGTTACGTGTTTACCGACAAAGGCTTTCGCCCCGTTTTATATATAAAGCAACGATCGACATACATGATGCAAACCACCCGACACCACACACACACACAAGGCAGATACAAGGGAGCTGATGAACAGCAACGCTACTCTAAACACCACAAAGCAAACAACAAGTAGGCAGAAGAGCATAGCTAAGGGTTCAAAGAGCTCTCCACCGTGAACGAGTCACCGCGAGGAGACGAAGCCGTAACTCGATGAACCAGGGACTCCAAAGCGGTGCTTCCAAGAAAGAAACGGCACCGAAGAGCCGCCACTGCCCGATCCAGGAATCTAGGTTTTCACCCGGAGTAACACGAAGGACGCAGGGTCACCGCGATGGAGCCTTCAAGAAGGGAACGACGCATGGACGCCGCCGCCATCGGTCTGGCTCCGAGCCAGACGAGGTTTTCACCCCGGCCACCATCCTCAGCCTCCGTCCAAGGTACGGCCCTACAGGAGAGCGCCGGCCGCACCACCACCGAGATCGTCGAAGACCCACCCCCATGCCTCCCACGCGGCCATGACAGCAAGCCCTTCAGTGCCCGAGCCACGAGCTCCGCCCACGAGCCAGCAGCTCCCGCCACCAAGGCCGCCGCCTTGCATCTAGACACTCTGGAGACCATCAAAGGCACGAGCTTTGAGCAGACCGGCAAACCCCTAGCACCATCGGAACCGCCGGTGACTGACCCGCCCCGAACAACTGTTAGCGGCAAGGAGGCACTAGGCCAAGTAAAGGGGACGGGGGAGCGGAGCTCGTCCGGACCGGCGCATCCCTACGCCAGTGACAGGTAGTCGGTCTACCCGTCCCTCCAGCAGCCTCCCCTGCATCACCCCTGACGCCCTACCATGGCCTCCGACCAGAACCTACGAGGAAGAGGCAGCCACCCGTCCGCCGGCAAGGGCTGCCGGATCGACCGCACCCCGCCGCCGAAGAAGGCTGCCAAGAGCGTCAACCACCACCACATCACCTGCATCTCCATGCCCTGGCCAGGAGCAGCCGATGCCCCGCCACTCCACCAGAGCAAAACGAGGACCAGTTGCAGCGCCACCACCTTGGAAGGGCCACCGGCCACCCCTGACGCCGCCAACCACCACCACCAGCCGGATCTGGGAAGGGGGTGCCAGATCCGCCGCCAGCACGCCCCGGGGCCTCCAGCCCCCACAAGCCAAGGAGGAGGGGGAGGAGGGAGCGCCAGCAGTCCACCAGGACACTAGGAGGAGGGAGGAAAACGGAGCAGCGGCCGATCGGCGCCCGGCGCTACCGATTAGGGGAGGGCGCCCCGCGCCGCCTGTCACCTGCACGTGGGAGGAAGACACCCCGCCGCCGCCTGCGCCACAGCCTTTGGCCGGCGACGCCACCGGCGGGGGCGAGGGATGGGGCGCGGGGCGAGGAGGCGGGGACGGCGGCGCTAGGGTTGCCTCCCGGGGACGCAGCGGGAGGGCCTTGGGAGGGGATTAGCGCTAACACCTCTGATCACCTCGTTACGTGTTTGAAATTCAAAGGTGGTGTTGATCGTGGTTGAAGAGGGGATTGGGAGCCGGATCTATCACTAATTGAGGTGGAAACCATGGACCGGGGTTGCGGAGAGAGTTGAGTTGTTGGAGAAAGAAATAGATGTTGAGTGATTTATTGATACGAAAAGTAAATTGCAGATGTGCATGGGAAATCTATAGGTATATGTTAACTTGGATAAATCTTCATACTCCCTCCGTTCCACAATGTAGCGCCTATAATTTTTTCTAAAAGTCAAACTTTATGAACTCTGACCAAGTTTGTAGAGAAAATTATATACATCTAGAATACCAAATACATATGCTTGATACATCACAAGACATACTTTCATATTATATATATTTCGTATTGTAGTTTCTCTATAAACTTGGTCAAAGTTTATAAAGTTTGACTTTGTAGAAAATCCATATGGACTACATTATGAAACGGAGGGAGTACTAATTATATAGTACTTGTCCATGATGGTCATGAGTTGAGCGTGCAAGTCAACCTAAAGACAACAATTCTAACCGGGAATATCTTAAGCGCATCATGTAGATCTTAATTATAACATATAATAATGTTTATCATTGCTTTCTGCGCACCGGTGGAGAGTGTACTCTAGGGGTGATGTGGGCCCCAGCCTTGAACAATTTTGTGAAGAAGAATAAAATAAATACATGTCTTAGCTAGGAGAATTTTTTTAGTATTTTGCTGTCTCAAAGTTTCACATTTTGTGTTCCGCCCCCAAGAATTCTGATGTAGCTCTGCCACTATTTCTACGTATACATCATCAAAAAAGTTACATTGCAGTGGATTTCAATTATTTTCCAATTGTTGTAGGCTATCTTTTCTATATATGTGAAATATGATACACATTATATGCGTAATCAGAAAATATCTATACATGTGAAATTTGATATGCATTCTATTTATGGGTGTAATCAAAATAAATAAATTAAAAGCCCGTGGCAATGCACGGGCGTTTTACTAGTCGTAGTAATCGATGACTATATTGGAAAGATCACAACTATATTAGGAAGATTGCATAGATGGTGGATAACGTGTAATGCGTGGCCACACGCCACGCCATATAAATTTATAAGGTGTTTTTTTTAAGGTTTGGTAGAAGAATTGAGTTGCAATATAGTGGTTCATACAGAGAAGGGTAACATGTGATTTACATTATGTCTACTATACAATGCCACTGATTCATGCTTCGGCGATGTAATAAGCACGTGAGGACACGTATTCTCTCACTCAGCTAGCTACATACGTGTGGCACACCTACTCTGCTCACCCTCAACACGTGTCTCGCCAACAGTCAAACAGAGCAGAGAAAGGGGCAGAGAGGAGCAGAGGCAGAGGAAGGAGATGAGGGGAGATCTGCCGGCCATGGATGGCAGTGGCGCCTCAACCACGACACCGTCAGGCTGCTCAAGGCCTTCAGCCGCACCGTCGAGCTGTGCAACTTCGGTATCGGCCTCGTCGTCGGCTTCCTCCTCGTCACCTGCGCCTACTTGTCCAACACCAAATTTGACTCCATCCACATCGCCCCGCTCAGTAAGCACCTCTTTCTACATGCATCTGCATTCACCTCCTCCTACCTCCCCTTCTCGCCCACGCCTCTGACCAATCCCAGTGTGTGCGTGAACAGTTGGCCCTCGGAGAACCAGATTACTTTGCCGCTGGGCACCGACGGCTCGAAGCGCCAATTAGGTGAAGAATCCCTCCTCGGCGCCGGCATTTCCGCCGAGCCCCCTGCGTGAATCGAAGAGGCTGACTGACTGACGACCTGTTTCTTCCTCCTCTTCTCTTCAGATTTGGGCCTTGCGGGGCAGGACACAACATTATCCATGGAGGGAGCATGGGCAAGGTGGTGGACACGGACGGTGAGGAAGACAGAATCAACCCCTCCTCGGCGTAAGGTAAGCAACAAAGCATTTGCTTATTACAGTCATATACCGGCCATGGCTCGAGCGGCAGCGGCTGCCTGTCTCACCCATGCACTTTAGGAAAAAATGTGAGAGCAAACTGTATACTGACATAAACAATCATAGCTAGAATGAACATTATTCGGAAGTGTCAACACTCACCTGATAGAGTTTCAAGTGAAGCTGGAATTCCCTTGCAAGTAGTACAACTCCAGTGTTTCAGACAGTGATAAATCATTAAATCAAACCAAACTGAAATTTGAGACGCTTAAAATACCACATACCTTAAGTAGAATGGAAAAAAAAATGTGAAGGCACATAGTGTACTTGTGAAACTATTTTCAGCTCACATGTCTTGCCTAAACCAGAAATGGAGAAATGTAATGAACATCCACCTTCCATTAGAAAGAATAGGATGTGGATGAAAATTCTAAATCTATAGCGAAAACGTAAATAGACGAAAGTTCCTCACAACAACCGACCAAGATTGCAAGTATGCATCATGAAATTCAGCTTGGGTACTTGTGCCAACAAATAAACAACAATATACAACTACGCGTGTAGCTTGGGTACTTGTGCCGACCAAAATTTTGTCGAAATGAACACATTGCAATGGGATGCAACTTAAAAATGTTAATCAGCGGCAAAATAAGATGGATACGGCAACTACGCGTGCGCACGCAGTCTATACTTCACAGTAGTATATATTTTGTATATCGAAGTCCTAGATAGGAAAGTATAATAGGCACAGATCCTCCACAAAAGGCAAAATGTACATGGAAAAGTATAACTTTTTTTAATATTGATGTCTAGGTTGATGCATTCCTGCATTTCTTTGTGCCTGACAGAGAATTTCTAATTTTGATAGTTTGGCCGATACGTTATCTTCTCCTTTTGGATGTTTTTGAATTCCGACATGTCCAATGGGGCAACAAATGCTCAATTTAGTGACTTCACCCCATAAATAATGAATTTGCTACTCAGCAAAAGCAGTAGCTATTTGTGTTATGGGACACTGATTGCTTCTGGTGTTAAAATGACGATATGGCTTTATTTATGTGAAATGATCATCCAAGTATTTAAAGGCCATACAAGTACACATTTAGAACCTTGCGTGTGCGCATTTCTCTACTATGGCCAGGCATTAGTTGACAAATGAAAATACATCAAAGGGCGCCACTTTACTTACATTTAGAATATGTAAAGAGAAGTTAGGAGGCAGCA
This sequence comes from Triticum dicoccoides, assembly GCF_002162155.2. Lineage (NCBI taxonomy): Eukaryota > Viridiplantae > Streptophyta > Magnoliopsida > Poales > Poaceae > Triticum > Triticum dicoccoides. The sequence continues at coordinate 553,074,712 of NC_041381.1, forward strand.
TACATATCTGAATATTTACACTGCATATACAGCAGAGAGTATATCCTCGATTCAGATGTAGGACAAAAGACCGTCCGGCCAGATCTCCATAGCTGCAAAACGTTTGAATAATCTGTGAACTCCGTCAGATAGTAATATTAAAAATTCCTTGTTTTATTGGTATATTCACATGTAGAGGAAGGAGATACATGTCAACACGGGAGGAAAAGCAACCATCAATTATGCTAAAGTTACCACTCCAGAGTGGCCTGTCTCTGGAGTAAAATTTAGGACACACACTGATGAATGCTCTCTGAAGTAAAATCTAAAACACATAAAATGGCACGGGACGTGTGGAGCCCGTCCATCTTATTTAGATGATCTCCAAAAGAGTAGTGTTTTTGTCCTTTTGTGGAGATTTAAAATGCAATTACCCTAACAAGTGAAGTTAACTCGTGAATACGTGCTTTAAGAAGATCCAACTTTATTAGTTTTGAAAAATAAAACAATTCCCTTTCATGATAATTTTATACTCCCTCCGTCCAAAAATACTTTTTTTCGATAAAGGGTGCTTTTTATTTACTCATAATATAGCATCGAGTGATACAAACACAATGAGCACACACCCGGCCTCTGCATAACTAAGGTGCACACAGCCAACACTAGGCACACACACAAGAATCACGTTGGTAAAGAGCAAAGTCATATAAGACCGAAGCCCTGCCTAGGTGAAGAATGAAAAAGAAAAATCCTGAAATGATCAAAACAGCGATCGACGATATAGAACAACCACCATCGACACCATCCTTTTCTTTGACGACATAAGGACTACGAGAAGGGTTCTTCAAAAGCAACGCCTTCAAGAAGGAAACGACCCATAATCGCCGTCGTCGCCAGATCCATTACCAAAGGCCAGATCATGGGTTTTCACCTTGAAGATCAAGTCCGAGCAAACTCCAAGCAATGCCTTCAACAAGGTAACGATGCAAAAACACCGTCATTGCCAGGTATAACCAACTAAGGTCAGACTTAGGATTTTCACCCTGGAGCTCGAGACCGGGTGCTCGAGAAGCACCACCCAACTGAAGTCATCCTAAATTATCTCCTCCACATTCCACAATCCCAGCAGCACAACAAGAAGCATACTTAGACGAGGGAGGATGGTCACATGCACCGCCCAAATCCTGATGTTGGGACGATCTGGCGCACCTGCACCGTCCTCACAAGTGACAGCTGATGACCGATCTGCATGAGACAACGTCACGACATGCCGCCACTACCATCATCATCGTCCAAAAATACTTGTCATCAAAATGAATAAAAAGGATATATCTAGAACTAATATACATCTAGATACATCCCCTTTTATTCATTTTGATGACAAGTATTTCCCGACGGAGGGAGTACTTCATATTTGTTTAAACATTGTCAATTCAACTTTTGGTACGCAATAGAGCTAAAAAATGGAACTGTTGGTGCATCATACATATATGCATGATATTATAAACCATTGCGAGATTTCTTTTGTTATTGAAATGCTCCCTCTTGTGAATTTAATAGCAGTTTTGGATAAAGTAGTGGACCCCTAGCTGATGGTGATAAAACACACCCTATTCCTATTGAGCCGCCTAGAAAGAAGCAGCCCCAAACACACAACACAGACACATAATGTACGTAGTGTACACTTCATAAGTGAAAACCAGTATTATACGTGTGCTAACCTGAAGTGTTAGGGCATCTCCAGCCGTTGGCCCCCCAGGGGGCGTCTAAAAGCGCCGTCTGGGGGCGAGCCGGCGATACACTCGGCGCTGGGGGCGGTTTTGCGCCCAGTCGTCGCCCCCAGCTCTCCCCCAGGCGCCGAAATTGGCCCACTTTGTAGCCCAATTTCGGCGAATAAACGGCCCATATGGGCGAGAATAGGCCCATACTCGGCGTGGTTTCGGCGTTCAATTATCAACACACACATATTTCATCACAGAAAAATCAAATACTTCAACAAAATACTACAACAACAAATAGTTCAATACAAATTATATAGTTCAACAAATAAAAACTCGTATTTCATCACGCGGCGTCCCACTTGAGCCTCCATAGGTGCTCAATCAGATCTTTCTGCAGTTGATGATGCACCTGTGGGTCTCGGATCTCCTGACGCATACTGAGATAGGCAGTCCAAGTTGCCGGTAGCTGGTGATCAACTTCGGCTAGAGGACCCTGCCTGTAGTATGGTTCAGTGTCAAACACTGGGTCTTTTTGCTCGCTCTCGATGATCATGTTGTGCAAGATGACACAGCAAGTCATGATCTCCCACATTTGATCTTTCGATCAGGTCTGAGCGGGTACCGAACAACAGCGAATCGAGATTGGAGCACACCAAATGCCCGCTCGACATCCTTCCTGCAAGCCTCCTGAACCTTCGCAAACCAGGCGTTCTTGCCTCCTGCCACAGGGTTTGAGATCGTCTTCACAAATGTCGACCATCTCGGATAGATGCCGTCAGCTAGATAGTACCCCTTGTTGTATTGGTGCCCATTGATCTCGAAGTTCACCGGAGGAGAATGGCCCTCAACGAGCTTGGCAAAAACAGAAGAGCACTGCAGCACGTTGATGTCATTGTGAGTTCCTGGCATACCAAAGAAGGAGTGCCAAATCCAGAGGTCCTGTGTGGCTACCGCCTCAAGCACCACACTGCAACCGCCTTTGGCGCCTTTGTACATCCCCTGCCAACCAAATGGACAGTTCTTCCATTTCCAATGCATGCAGTCGATGCTTTCAAGTATCCCAGGAAATCCTCTTGCTGCATTCTGGGCTAGGATCCGAGCAGTGTCTTCTGCATTGGGTGTTCTCAAGTATTGTGGCCCAAACACTGCCACCACTGCCCGACAGAACTTGTAGAAACACTCTATGCTGGTGGACTCGGCCATGCGCCCATAGTCGTCGAGTGAATCACTGGGAGCTCCATATGCAAGCATCCTCATCGCTGTCGTGCACTTCTGGATGGAGGTCAATCCAAGAGCGCCAGTGCAATCCATCTTGCACTTGAAGTAGTTGTCGAACTCCCGGATGGAATTCACAATCCTGAGGAAGAGCTTTCGGCTCATCCGATAACGGCGCCGAAATGTTCTCTCGCCATGAAGTGGAGTATCGGCGAAGTAGTCGGAGTAGAGCATGCAGTAGCCGTGCAGACGATGCCGGTTCTTTGCTTTCACCCGCCCCGACGCCGAGCCACCTCGACACGGCTTTTCATTGCTCGCCAGCAGCTGGGCGAGGGCGGCGAGCACCATCAGATGCTCTTCTTTTTGGACGTCGGCCGCGGCTTCCTCCTCCAGCAGCGTGGCGAGCTCTTCCTCCTCATCCGAGTCCATCACCGACACAGTCAAAACGCCAAACACCTTGCGCTCGGTGGGCGTGTACCCGCCGTTAAACCGCGCCTCCGCGGCCGGAAACGGCGGCCGAAAACGCCCAGCTGCTGCGGGTGTAACGCCCGGATGATTAGGCTACAGTAAAACTCTTCTAATGATGCCATGTCGTCCGTGTTACTGTTGCTAATCAGGTGGTAGTTCAAAATCATTGCAATTCAAAATATGAATTAGTGACAAACGCCCTAAATTTTCAAAAGGCAAAGCGAAAATGTTCGGGGGTTGCCAAATATTGCACTGGTAATTATGGTGAAGCAAACACCATTTTATAAAATGCCTAAATGCCCTAAAATTAAATAAAACAGAAAGGGAAATAAACAAAAGAAAGAGATTACAGAAGAAAAAAAAAACAAAAGGGAGGGGGGAGCCCCCTGGACCAGGCAGCCCAACCCACCCGCACGGCCACCACCCAACCCCCTGGCCCGCAATCAGCCTGGCCGGCCCAGCCGGCCCAGCCCCCGCACAGCGTCCCCTTCCCCTGTTCCCCCGACGCGGGTCGGAACAGGGCGCGTCCCAGCCGAACCCACCTCGCCGGCGACGAGGCGTGGGGATAAGGACGCCGACGCCGCGCCCCCTCGGTCTCCCCTCCCACTCGCCCCCACGCTCGCCCTCGGCCCCCGCGCCTCTCCCTCTCCCTCTCCCTCTCCCCTCCAGATCCATCTTCCCCTCCTTCCCCACCGCAACCGAGCGCCGCCATGGCCTCGCCGCCGTAAATCGCGCGGCCACAGTCGCCGCCTCGCC
>NC_041381.1:553078897-553086990 GCF_002162155.2 Triticum dicoccoides
GGCGACGAGGCGTGGGGATAAGGACGCCGACGCCGCGCCCCCTCGGTCTCCCCTCCCACTCGCCCCCACGCTCGCCCTCGGCCCCCGCGCCTCTCCCTCTCCCTCTCCCCTCCAGATCCATCTCCCCCTCCTTCCCCACCGCAACCGAGCGCCGCCATGGCCTCGCCGCCGTAAATCGCGCGACCACAGTCGCCGCCTCGCCGCGCCTGCGTGCCCGTCGACGCCTCCGTCACCTTCCTCGCCTACCGGAGGCCTCAGCTGGAGCTCGGAGGCGCTGCAGCATCGGATCCCCTTCGTCCCCTTCTCCGGCTGCCATCGATCTTCTTCGTCTCCGGCGCCGCCCCCTGCAGCTCCTAAACCGCCATCGAGCCTTCTTGTGTGCTCCACGGTGAGCTCTCCTTCCTCTCCGCTCTCTTCTCCTCGCCCCAACGTGCTCGTAATCACCGCCTCGTACGTGCCCGAACCCATCACCGCGGGAGCTCATCGCCGACGAGCTTTCGGCGACCAAATGGTCCCGCTCCAGTGCCCGTTTAGCTCGCCCCCGCACGTAGAGCCTGCCTAGCCTCTTCTTTTGCTCCGTAGCCCGCTGTTCCGCCGCCTCCGACATCCACCCGTACGAGTCGCCGCCTCCGCTGCTCGCCGGCGTGGTTCCGGTCATCCCCGAGACCAACCCGTAGCCCCATGCGACGCGCGATGTCGTTAGCTTTCGAACGGGAGTAGCCACGCCCGTTTTGGGCCACCGTGGCGGAATCCCGAAGCTCGCCGGCGTCCTCCGCCGTGTTTTGGCTTGCCAAAGCCAACTCCGGCGCCGGCACCCGACGTGGCTGACCTGGGGCTACCACCAGGGTCACTGCCAACGGGCCCCACGGGCCCCAGTTGACTGGGTTGACCAGTCAACCCTGCTGACTTGGCAACCCCCAGCCACTGACCAGTGGGGCCCACCCCCCTAATTAACAGGAATTAATTAAATTAGTTTAGTTAACCTAAATTAGACAATGACAGGTGGGCCCAGTAGTTTAATAACTGAATTTAGATTAGTTTGAACCCTGTTTAACCCACTGTCTATGACAGGTGGGTCCCCCATGTCAATTTGACTAGTCAACCGAACTGCTGGCTGCTGACGTCACTCTTATGTCATGTTGACGTCATAAATTCATTTTCGAATTAAATAATTAAATAATTAAATTTCAGAAATTAATATAATCTTTAGAAAATCATATCTTTTAATCCGTAACTCGGATGAAAATACTTTCTACATGAAAGTTGCTCAGAACGACGAGACGAATCCGGATACGCAGCCCGTTCGTCCGCCACACACCCCTAGCATACCGAACACGCAACTTTCCCCCTCCGGTTCACCGGTCCGAAAACGCGAAACACCGGGAATACTTTCCCGGATGTTTCCCCCTTTCGTCGGTATCACCTACTACCACGTTAGGGCACGCCTAGCATCGCTTCTTGACATGTCATGCATCGATATGCATCTGTTTACTTGGTATTCATTGTTTCTTCCCCCTCTTCTCACCGGTAGACTACGAGACCGACGCTGTTGCTGCCCAGTTCGACTACGGAGTTGACGACCCCTCTCTCTTGCCAGAGCAACCAGGCAAGCCCCTCCTTTGATCACCAGATATCGCCTATTCTCCTCTATACTGCTTGCATTAGAGTAGTGTAGCATGTTACTGCTTTCATTAATCCTATTCTGATGCATAGCCTGACATTGTCGCTACATCTGTTGATACCTTACCTGCAATCCTAAATACTTAGTATAGGATGCTAGTTTATCATTGTTGGCCCTACCTTCGTGTCAGTCTGCCTTGCTATAATATTGGGCCGTGATCACTCGGGAGGTGATCACGGGTATATACTATACATACATACATACTATACAGATGGTGACTAAAGTCGGGTCAGCTCGAAGAGTACCCGCGAGTGATTCACGGATTGGGGGCTGAAAGGACCTTTGTCCCGACGGCCCTCTGTGTGGATCTTTGTGGCAGAGCGACAGGGCTGGTTGAGACCGCCTAGGAGAGAGGTGGGCCTGGCCCTGTTCGGCGTTCGCGAACACTTAACACGCTTAACGAGATCTTGGTATTTGATCTGAGTCTGGCTACGAGCCTATACGCACTAACCATCTACGTGGGAGTAGTTATGGGTATCCCGACGTCGTGGTATCAGCCGAAGCACTTCATGACGTCAGCGACTGAGCGGCGCGCGCCGGGTTGGACTGCGTTAACGCAACTTCCTTTGTAATGGAGGTTGCTAGGTCTGCTCACCGGCCGCGTACGCAACGTGCAGGTGTGCTCAGGGCGATGGGCCCAGACCCCTGCGCGCTTAGGTTTAGACCGGCGTGCTGGCCTCTCTGTTGAGCCTAGGTGGGGCTGCGACGTGTTGATCTTCCGAGGCCGGGCATGACCCAGGAAAGTGTGTCCGGCCAAATGGGATCGAGCGTGTTGGGTTATGTGGTGCACCCCTGCAGGGAAGTTAATCTATTCGAATAGCCGTGATCTTCGGTAACAGGACGACTTGGAGTTGTACCTTGACCTTATGACAACTAGAACCGGATACTTAATAAAACACACCCTTCCAAGTGCCAGATACAACCGGTGGTCGCTCTACCTCAGGGATATGAGGAGGGGATCGCCGGGTAGGATTATGCTATGAGATGTTACTTGGAGATGCTACTTGGAGGACTTCGACCTACCCTCTTCTGCCTGTTGCAAGACGAAGGTGACCAGAAGCGTAGTCTTCGATAAGACTAGCTATCCCCCTCTTATTCTGGCATTCTGCAGTTCAGTCCACTGATATGGCCTCCTTACACATATACCCATGCTTATGTAGTGTAGTTCCTTGCTTGCGAGTACTTTGGATGAGTACTCACGGTTGCTTTCTCCCCCCTTTTCCCCCTTTTCCTTCCTTTCTGGTTGTCGCAACCAGATGCTGGAGTCCAGGAGCCAGACGCCACCGTCGACGACGACCCCTACTACACTGGAGGTGCCTACTACTACGTGCTGCCCGCTGGCGACGACCAGGAGTAGTTAGGAGGATCCCAGGCAGGAGGCCTGCGCCTCTTTCGATCTGTATCCCAGTTTGTGCTAGCCATCTTATGGCAACTTGTTTAACTTATATCTGTACTCAGATATTGTTGCTTCCGCTGACTCATCTATGATCGAGCACTTGTATTCGAGCCCTCGAGGCCCCTGGCTTGTATTATGATGCTTGTATGACTTATTTTATTTGTAGAGTTGTGTTGTGATATCTTCCCGTGAGTCCCTGATCTTGATCGTACACGTTTGCGTGTATGATTAGTGTACGATTGAATCGGGGGCGTCACAGCGGGAGGGGCTGCCGCGGCGAAGCGCTGCTATTTTCTGGCGGGGAATGGCTATCTAGCGGAGTAGGCCGGCGGCCGTCGCCGGGATATAGCTAGTGGTGGCCGAGGGCGCGGGGGTGCGAGGCGAGTCGGGGGGAAGAAAACCTTGACTTTTCCCCTGTCGGTGTGGGCCAGATGTGCTTTTCCCTACCGCCGGAGCCCCCAACGGCTCGCCAGCGCGCCGGGTTCGGCATGTGACCGCCGGGAGGAAAAAAGGTCCGAACCGGCGATTTTCGACATCCTGGAGGCGCGACTGGGCCGTTTTTTCGGCGCCGACGCCAAAAAAGTGGCCTGGGGGGCCTGTTGGGGGCGCGGCTGGAGATGCTCTTAGAACAAATCACATCACATGTCACCAAAAGCAAAAACTATTCATTGAAGGACCTTCTTTCTTGATCTTGGAAGCGTCTGCCTGCCTGCGGAGAGATGGAGAATGGAGGGTTTCTTTTTAAAAAATTATAGAGAGAGCAGTGACCCTCACCTAGCTAGCACACACACACGGACTAAGTGCACATACCCACCACACAGCAGCAGCATACTACTTGTCCTGCGCATGCAGATGACGCAACAGCAGGCTGCGCGAGCACACATGCAGCAAGGTGCATAGCCAAGAGAGGGATGAGCACGCAACCTTCGTAATCGAGAAGTTCACCCGAGGGCAGAGAGAACCTCCTTGCATCGCCTTCAGCGCTAACCTACCCGAGGCTACAGTTTCCCTGAGCAAAGACGTGGACCGGAGACTTCAAGGTGCCCATTGTTGAGTAATGTGATTGTATTAAGAAACATAGGTTAGACTAGGAAATATTCTGGTTTGCCTTGTATTCGAAGTAGATCATGTACTCATATATATATGCCCACGAGGCTTAAGCAATACATCAACTATTCCACCAATCCTTTCTCTCCCTTCTAACATGATATCAGCCTTATCTCGATCCTAAACCCTAGCCGTCGCCGCTTCCGCACCTGCGCGCCGTCCCCGGGGTGGTCGGCCTCCATGACCGCCGTCGGGGGCCGCGCCGCCCGTACCTAGGGTTCATCTGCCGGCCGTGTTGGCCGGCTTCCCTAGAGAGTCTTTTTCACGAGCCCTTGCTCCGGATTTTTTCGCTCTCTCGCTGGTCGTTTTGATCGGCGTTTTTCTTTTTGGTTTTCCGATCTATGCTTGATAGGTTTGTGTCGCCCGCCGCCGCCTCGACACAGAGCGTCTCTACTTCGACCCTGACGCGACCAGCCGGCCTCTCCCCCGACCCGGCAGCCACGTGCGTCGAGGCGGCCCGTCAGGGCCGGCCGTCGTCCGTGCGTCGGTCCGCCCGTCGCCCTGCGCCGGCCGTCACCGCCCTGCTCCGACCGGGACACCTGCATCGCCCCGACCCGGCGGCCACGCGCCATGCGACGGCCAATCATAGTCATCGCTCGCGTGCCGGCCCGCCCATCGATCCACATCACCCGCCTCCGCCGCGTCTGCACGGCGGCCCGGTGGTCTACCTCGCCGGCCTCGTCCTCGGCTGCGTCGGGACGGCTGCGTCAGGCTTGTCGGCTGCCTCAACTCGGGCACCGCTGCTCCGTTGGTCGCTCGGGCCTCGCTGCCCGGGCGCCGGTGTTGCTTTGGCAGCCCGGATGCCGGTGCTGACAAGCTCGTCCGCACGACATCTCACGTCGTCCGTCGTCGCCGACTTCATCTCGGACTCCGCCACCACCACGCCTCCACCGAGCGGCGTCCCCAACCTCGCGCGCGATCGGCTTGATCACCCGCTTACCGCGGCGATCCGACTCATCTACGTCGCGCGACCGACCTGGCCCGTCAGTTACGCGAGCCTCCGCAGGTCCCGTGAAGATCGTCCCCGAGTTCAGCACGCCTCTCCACCGATCGAGCATTGGGCTGCCGCTGCGTCGCCCCGTCGGGCAGCAGCGCCACCGCCCCGTGGTTCTCCTCGCGGCTGCATTGACCCGTGCGTCGCCCCTTCGGGCCGTAGTGTCGCGATACGCGGTCCCCGCCGCCGCCCCGAGGCCGTCCCAGCGGCTGCACCGACTCGCGAACCGCCGTTGCGTCACCCCTTCGGGCCGCAGCGTTGCTGCCCGCCCGCCGCCCCGAGGTCTTCCCGCCGTCGCCCCGACCCTCCTGCCACCGCTGCGTCGTCCCTTCGGTCCGTAGCGCCGCGGCCCACGATCCACTCCGCCGTCACCGCGCGTCGACCTCCCGCGGTATGCGCCACGCCATCTCCCTTGGCGCGGGAACGCCACCGTCCGCGCCGGTCTTCGTCACGTTGTCAGGGTTCTTCGCCTACTTCGTGCACCGCCGCCGCACTCCTAACCTAGCCGCCGCCGCCGTCGTCAGGACACGCCACCGTTCTTCTTTGGCCGCCGCTGCCGCTACCTTCGTAGCCGCCGTGCCGCCCGTCCACCCCCTTCGGTCTTCGTCCAAGCACCAGCTCGTCGCCAGCGTCGCCGTCATCTACCCCGACCATTTCGTCTACTCCGACCACCGTTGGTGACATCGGCCCCGCGCCGATGGGCGCTACAATCGTTGTCGAGTTCTACTCTGCTGTCCCCTCCGACTTCTCCGACATGGCGTACAGCTCGTGCAGGTCCCTCGTTGCTCGTGCAGGTCCCTTGTCTACGCATGCCCGGTGCTGGCAACACCGATGCGTGCTTTCATCCACGACGTGTCCCCGGGCCTGGCAAGCCTGGTCGGCGCTTCGTCAACTTCGTCTTCGTCCGTCTACGCATGCCCGGTGCTGGCAACCCCAGGGCGTGCCTTCGTCCATGATGTGTCCCCGGGCTTGTCAAACCCGCCGCCACGCGTCGTCAACACCATCATCCTTCCGGCGCACCACTACCTCGTCATCACTGCGCCCATGACTAACTCGACGCCCTCTTGCGCCCGGGGCTCCACGGAAAATTCCTCGACACCGGGCCTGGCAAGCATGGTTGGCGCACCTCGACTCGACATCGACCACGGCATTTTTCGCACGGCTACTTTGACCACGGCTCCACCACCCACGCTCTTGGCTACATCGACAAACGGCACAAAGGGCTACCGCCTGCTTGGGCAACCTCGTTGGTTTCCACTCCAGCCACGACTCCACGATGCGACGACCGTTACGACTATGGGGGGTGTCCGTCGGCTTGCCTTCGGATTCTTCTCCAGTCTCATCGTCTGCGTCGCTACCGTTGTGACTGCGGGGAAATGTTGAGTAACGTGATTGTATTAGGAAACATAGGTTAGACTAGGGAATATTCTGGCTTGCCTTATACTCCAAATAGATCATGTACTCCTATGTATATGCCCACGAGGCTCAAGCAATACATCAACTATTCCACCTATTCCACCATTCCTCTCTCTCCCTTCTAACACCAATGGCAGGCGCGAGGTCGACGCACCAGTAGTGACCTCGAAGCGGCGGCAGGTTGGGCGGGCAACCGCTGCTCCGTGGTGTCCGCCGCTCCACCGGAGGAAACCTCGGTCATGTGGCAATGGAGATCCGCATGAGCAGCGGCGGCAACCTCCGTATGGTGGCGATGGCGATTCAGCTCCTCCCCAGTACGCGGCCTAGTGGAGGCTCGCCGCAGCCACAACCGTGCCCTCATGGTGCGCGCCAGTGGCCTGGCCTTGACAAAGGCCGATGACGGCGGCCGAGCGATGGATGGCAACATAGCAAGCATGCATGTCAAGAGACGAACGACGATGTGCTGGGAGCAACCGACGGGAAGAGCAGTTTTTACAGGCTCATACGACGGCGGAACGGTGGTCGAGTTGTGCATGGATTTGATGGGAGCCTTCCAGAAAGATAGAGAGAAATCGAGAGGAAAGAAAGCCAAAATATCTTAGAGTGGATAGGGATAAGATGGTGTGATGCGATTTAAGCGGTGGTCGTCCATCACGCTTGCATGCAGATCGTAACAGACACTGAACTGCACCAGCCAACAAAGAAACAGATCGTGGGTGGCAGGGAAACAAATCAAATGTCCCACATCCACCAAAAATGCTACAGCCACACGGGAAGTATGCAGCACGTTAAAAAAAAAAATTCACCGAAGCCTTAGAGTCACAGCAGAACTGTACACCTCCCCATCCCAAACTAATACACGTGCCCGCTAGCCAAACATTCAGAAGTTGCTTTCACCCAAGTGGTGAAACGTGAGTGCAAAAACATCCCCGAAAATAGAGGTTTGGGTATATATGATGCCAATACCGTTAGTAAAAACAACCATATAAGAAGTCGTGTGCCATGTTTTCATAAAAGATTAACCTACTAGCAAGGGACCAGTTACCCTTGTAAGTCGCGCTATGCATCATCCAGAGCTATGGCCTGTTTGTTTGGGCTTTTGCTGCTTTTTCACTTTGATCAAAAAGCCATAGAACCTCCTAATTAAATAGGTGTTTTGGAGCTTTTATGGCTTTTGATGAATCAATATAACAATATTTAGCTCCAAAAATCATAAAAGCTCTAAAAGCACCTATTTAAAAGCTTTTATGGCTTTTTGGCTGAAGTGAAAAAGCTTCAAAAGCAGAAGCAAAAGCCCAAACAAACATGGCCTATGTCGGACAAAACCCACCAAATACCCCATTACACATTGATCACCACAACATCCACATGGGCCTCCTTACACTAGCATTACGACCCACCAACCTAGACCAATTGTTGTTATTTGCACCTGGGGCAATCTTGGGCACACTGAACTAGCATCTTGAGCCCACATGCGCCACCATGTCTGCTATATCAAC
>NC_041381.1:553087219-553095930 GCF_002162155.2 Triticum dicoccoides
CACTTCCGCGGTTATATGTCATGTTCTGCACCCATGGAAATGATGTGGAGCTAAACAAAGTAAGTGTTATAGTTGCTAACTCAATTTTTCTTAATTGTTTAGAGGGATTTTCTTCGTTCAACCCCCTCCTCCTACACACATACACCATATAACCACCATGGTCTCTGGTGAAGCCAAATTTGTATGTAGTATCTACACAATAATTTGAACTATATGTAAACAAACATTGTATTATTCTTCGTTCCTTTTAACATAAGGGATCAAAGTGGTTTGTCGGCCACAAAAAAATGAATTATTTGTTTCAAAGGGATTTCACATAATTTTGGGAGGATTTAAATCCATAGAAACGTTTCATATAGGGTCGTTTTGATTGCGGGATTGAAATATTTAGGAGGTTACCTTAGGATTTATTTCCACTATATTCTCGAGAATATTGTTCCATCCACCCAAATTTCTAGGTCAAATACTTTAGTTTCTTGTGGCATGTCAAACACTCTTTGCTGCTAATCATATAGGATTGAGGAGTATATGACATTCAAATCAAGTGTTTTTCTATTCTCGCATCTATGAAATCCCACAATCAAAGAGGTCTTCAAATTATGAGGCCCCTTCTCCGTAGAAATAAAACGAGGCCTTCAATTAATACCACTAGAAATCTTCAGCACGGGCGTAAGGATGCATTTTCTAAAATATATGTCCATTTGGTGGATCTAGCAATACTCCCTCCGTCTCTGTTTATAAGGCATGCGCGTCGTTCTAGGTTGACAATTTAACTAGCTAAACATGTATTATATTCGATGAAAAATATATGTTTAAAAACTACATCCGCTTAAAAATCTAATGATATAATTTTGATGACATGTAACTCATATTTAGTTAGTCAAATCGATGACCTAAAACTACGCGCACGCCCTATAAACCGAGACGGAGGAAGTAGATACAGAGGGTGGCTGTAGAGACATATCAATTGGCTCATCAATATCTGGCCGTCGCGTTAAACACAGAACATTAATTAACTGTTGGCTTTTGGCAAGGTTAGGACAATGACTTTATCTCCGTGGCTAGTTTAACTGGCCCTTGGTTTGTCCTAATACTTTCTCATTTTGTACACATATATAATTGTGACGCTTGGTCAAAAAGAAGTTTAACTGGGATGGTCACAATCGAGGCAAAATAATATCGATGTCATCGATGCACACAAAAATAAGACATGCACTAGCGACAGGGGTGACTGTGATAGTATATAGAACATCGATGTCCTGAAATGTAAGATGTTTTTGATACTATGATAGTGTCAAAGAAACGTCTTACATTTTGAGACGGAGGGAATAATTTTCATTTTCTTGAATTGTTGGCCAAGTCCAGTTGCATGTGTGATCTATCCACGAAAAAAAATAGTGATTGTGACTTTCGTTTCACGTGATTATTTGATGACCGATGGAAGAGTTGTCGGCGTGATGTAGCCTATGTGACATCCGGAGGCTGAGGTAATCTGGCTCTTGCGTGACAGACCACGCCCTCAACAGACCCCCTCTCCCCTCTCCCCCGGCGATTTTTTACGCGCCGGCGCTGAAAAAACGTCCCAGTCGCGTCCCCAAGATGCCGAAATCGACCGGCTCGGCCCGATTTTGGGCCCGGCGATCGCAGGCCAAACCCGACGCATTGTGGGCGCTCGGGGGCTCCGACGGAAGGGAAGAACATACCTAGGCCACACAGTCAGGCGAAAAGTCAAGCCAATCGTCCAGATTCGCCTCCCACCCCCCGCGCGCTCGGCCTCCACCCTGCCGATCCCGGCGCCGCCCACCACAGCTAGATAGGTCATTCCCCACCAAAAAGAGAAGAGGTTTCGCCGCGGAAACCTCTCCACCACCGTCCGGACGATTTTTCCAGCGTTCCGACCATGCAGGGCAGCGTATCGGCAGGTGTGCGCCCACCACGCCCGCAAGGTGTTCGGTGATTTGTCTGCCCGACCCGGCGATGGAATCGGACGACGAGGAGGCGCTGCCGGCATTGCTAGAGGAGGAAGTCCAAGCCGCCTTCCAGGAGGAGGAGCATCTCATGGTCCTCGCCCCCCTCGCCGGCCTGCTCGCGAGCAATGAAAAGCCGCGGTGAGGTGGCTCGGCACCAGGGGCGGGTGAAAGCAAAGAACCGACATCATTTGGAAGTCTACTGCATGCTCTACTCTGACTTCGTCGACGCTCCATTGCACGGAGAGAAAATATTTCAGCGCCATTATTGGATGAGCCGAAAGCTTTTCCTCAGGATTGTGAATTCCATCTGGGAGTTCGACAGCTACTTCAAGTGCAAGAAGGATTGCACCGGCACACTTGATTCACCTCAATCTAGAAGTGCATGACAACTATGAGGATGCTTGCATACGGAGCTCCCGGTGATTCACTCGACGACTATGGGCGCATGGCCGAGTCCACGACCATCGAGTGTTTCTACAAGTTCTGCAGGGCAGTGGTGGTCGTGTTTGGACCGCAATACTTGCGATCACCCAATGCTGAAGACACTGCTCGGATCCTAGCACAGAATGCAGCAAGAGGATTTTATGGGATGCGAAGCATCGACTCCATGCATTGGAAATGGAAGAACTGTCCATTTGCTTGGCAGAGGATGTACAAAGGCGCCAAAGGTGATTGCAGTGTGGTACTTGAGGAAGTGGCCACATAGGACCCCTGGATTTGGCACTCTTTCTTTGGGATGCCAGGAACTCACAATGACATCAACGTCCTGCAGTGCTCCCCTGTCTTTGCCAACTTTGTTGAAGGTTATTCTCCTCCGGTGAACTTCGAGGTCAATGGGCGGCACTACAACAAGGGGTACTACCTAGCTAATGGCATCTATCCAAGATGGTCGACATTTGTGAAGACTATCTCAAACGTTGTGCCAGGAGGCAAGAAGTTCCACTTTGCCAATGTTCAGGAGGCTTGCAGGAAGATGTCGAGCGGGCATTTGGTGTGCTCCAATCTCGATTTGCTGTTGTCCAGTACCATGCTCAGACCTGGTCGAAAGATCAAATCTGGGAGATCATGACTTGTTATGTCATCTTGCACAATATGATAATTGAGAGCGAGCAGGAAGAGCCAGTGTTTGACATTGAACCATACTACATGCAGGGTCCTCTTGCCCAAGTTGATCACCAGCTACCGGCAACCTGGACTGCCTGAAGGAAATATGCCCTAGAGGCAATAATAAAGTTGTTATTTATATTTCCTTATATCATGATAAATGTTTATTATTCATGCTAGAATTGTATTAGCCAGAAACTTAGTACATGTGTGATTACATAGACAAAACATAGTGTCCCTAGTATGTCTCTACTTGACTAGCTCGTTAATCAAAGATGGTTATGTTTCCTGACCATAGACGTGTGTTGTCATTTGATGAACGGGATCACATCATTAGAGAATGATGTGATGGACAAGACCCATCGGTTAGCTTAGCATTATGATCGTTAAATTTTATTGCTATTGCTTTCTTCATGACTTATACATGTTCCTCTAACTATGCTATTATGCAACTCTCGAATACCGGAAGAACACCTTGTGTGCTATCAAACGTCACAACATAACTGCGTGATTATAAAGATTCTCTACAGGTGTCTCCGAAGATGTTTGTTGAGTTGGCATAGATCGAGATTAGGATTTTTCACTCCGTGTATCTGAGAGGTATCTGTCGTGGTCCTAAGACTGGCAGTAGAAAGGGGGGTAGGTATGGAGGGGCAAGATCTTAGCTATGGCGAAGATGTACACATGAGGTTTACAAGTTCAAGCCCTTCTCGGAGGAAGTAATAGCCCTACGTCTCGGTGCCCGGAGGCGGTCGATTGGATTGTGTGTGTTGAATTACCGGGGGTGCGAACCCTTGTCCCAGAGGAGAGGGGTGGCTTATATAGAGTGCGCCAGGACCCCAGCCCGCCTCCATTACAAGTGGTTTAATGTACATAAAGTAGGGGCGTTACTGATAACGCCAGCCTTAATTACTCTTAATGCTCATAAAGACTAAGAAGTGAATGTCCAGCCGTTGCGTGCTCTTCTGACTCCTGATCTTTGATATAGTCGAGTGACTCCTCATATGGTCGAGTGACGGTAGGGGGTGACCGTCGAGTGATGTGATCTTTGAGTGGATTGCACTCGACGTACTTGACTAGTGTTCTTCTGTTGACTCTTGGTCTTTTTACCTTCTGGGGTAGTGACCCTGGGTAGGACGTATAGGCCATATGACCCCACTCCAGGTCTGTATCCTCGTCAGTAGCCCCCGAATGGATTAAGGTGCGAGTGGAAAGTAGGCTAAAGTTGAACCTGCTCCGAGCTTCGGGCCTTCGCGAGTGCTTTCTGGAAATCTGAATGCCTGTGTCGGTATTTCGGTGTCGACTCCGTCACCATGATCCATTCAGAGAGATGTCGATTGAACTGGTGACCTCATGCGTCGAGTGCTGTGTTGGAGCGCGAGATCTTGGGCGCGATTGTCTGCAGCGAATCCCGCATTTCGCGGGATACGAAATTTCGAGGGAGCGCGCGGGCTGGAGGGCGCCGAAAAGGGCGGTCCGGATAAGTAGCGATGCCTCGATCACCGCGTCGCCTTTTTCGCCACGTACGCTGCGCGCAACTGTAGCAGGATTTGATGGGATTGCTCGGCCCCACGCGTCAGTCACTCGGAAGCAACCCTTTATAAGGCGATGGGGCCAGGGCGCTTGCACTGTGCACGCCTGCTTCTTCCTCTTTCTTCTTCGTTTCTCTGCCGTGCCCAACGCCTCAGTTACCGACACTGCCGCGCTCTCGCCATGGTGAAGGACAAGACGACGGCGCTAGAGCGCGCCAAGAAGGTGACGGGGGCGGCGAAGGGCAAGAAACAAGGCCGCGGATCATCGTCGCGCTCGGGGCTGCCGCCGGGCTGGATCCAAGGCGATTGGATCCGTTTTTCGGTCCGACAGGAGGATCTGGCCGAACTGGAGGAGTCCGGGCTGATTCCCAAGGGAGCGGCGAGGCTGCCGAAGGGGGAGACGGAACCACAACCTCGACCGGGTGAGTGTGTCCTGCTTGCCACCCACGTCGACTGGGGTTTCTCGCTCCCTCCGCACCCTTTCTTTCGTGGGTTTTTGAACTTCTTTGGTGCACAACTCCACCACTTCTCCCCCAGCACCATCACGTACCTAGCCGCATTTGTCAACTCCTCTAGATCCTCTAGGGTTGTCATCAACCAAGACAACCCTAGAGGATCTAGGCGAGTCGCCCCTTTCGGTGATGACAACCCACCCGACAAGGTACATTCTCTGTTCCGACTATTTCTGCTCGCGTTCTGACTGTACTTGATGTTGGCTGACTCTTGCTTCGATCCATTTGCTTTGCAGGTATTCACTGAGATGCATTCAATGCCCAACGGCGAACAAACTTTGGTGCATGGGCAGGAGGGGGAGGGCAGTGCGGAGGAGAGTGGCGAGTGGGAGTCCCCGGAAGAAGAGGAGGAGGAGGAGAGTGAGGAATCAGACGAGGAGGAAGAGGTCGACTCACCGCCGCGCTCTGAACATCGATCCAAACAGCAACATGATCCGTCTGGCGTTCAAGGGAAAAGCGTGGCTCCAAGTGCCATTGCCCAGAAGCGCACTCAGACGTCGACTCCGGAGCCAACGGAGAAGGTGGCCAAGTAGCCTAAAGTTGCTCCTCCCAAAGCCCGGAAGACACTACCACGGATCAAGATGGACATCCCTGTCGCTTCGGGGTGAGTATCCCGCTTGCGTTTTTGGTCAGTCGACTGAATACTTTTTTGTGTTGACCCACTGACTCATGTGTCATTCCAGCCCCACCTCTGCTGCCACTGACATGGACATTGACAAGGCGCCAGGAGACGAAGAGACCACCTCACGAGTCGGTAAGTCTGATCAGCCAAGCTTCGTTGAATCGTGTCGACTGTCAATAGATAGAGTTTTTGACATTTTCTCCTTTTCCGCAGTTCCACAAGAAGTTGTTGTGCTCCCCGATGACGGAGAAGAAGCGCCTCTACAGGAGAGGAAGAGGAGGAGTGGGAGTGCTAGCAGGAGGAGGCTTAAGGTTCAGATTCCTCAGTCGACGCTGGCGCTCGAGGCGGTGGTTGAACGCTCCGGAGAGCCTGTTCGGACCAGCGTCACATTCGCTAGCCCGCTGACGACTGATTGTCCAGCGGGTTCGACTGCACAGACTCCTGCTACTCCAGTGCAACTCCACGCCTCCGA
This sequence comes from Triticum dicoccoides, assembly GCF_002162155.2. Taxonomy (NCBI): domain Eukaryota; kingdom Viridiplantae; phylum Streptophyta; class Magnoliopsida; order Poales; family Poaceae; genus Triticum; species Triticum dicoccoides. The sequence continues at coordinate 553,093,432 of NC_041381.1, forward strand.
CCCAGTGACTACCTTGGCTGCTTTGCAGCCATCACTTTTCGCTGCGTATCAGACTCCGGATGACTCACCGAGTGCCGCTAGGGAAGCTATGCGCCAGGTGAACCTTGTCATGGAGCAGGTGAAGGTGGTGCACGAGGCCAGCCAAGTGGCTTACAACACCAGTACTACCCTTCAGGCCAATGTTCAGGTTAGCAAGACTCCGACTGAACTATCGAATGTCATCTTGTATCTGATCACCCATTGGGGTGTTTCTTTGCTTACAACTTTGAAAATTTCCATTCCACTCGACTTCAGTAGATCTTAGAAAACTGTCTAAACTCATGCTGGGCAGACCCTGCTGAGTATTGATCTAAACCAGTGGGGACACGCTACGTGCACCCATTGGGTGTAGTCCCCGAGACCACGGTCGACTGCTGGCAGTCGACTGAGGTCTTAGAATGTATCTCTCCTTTTTTTGAACTCACGCTGAGCAGAACCTGCTGAGTATTGACCTGAACCAGTGGGGGCACGCTAAGTGAACCCACTGGGTGTAGTCCCTGAGACTACTTGTTGGATATTTGATTCGACAGTAGTCTTAGAGTAGCTTTTCTCCGTCGATTGTATTTTATTTCTGTCGACTGACATGGCACTTTTGCTGATTGTAGAGGTCTTGCGATCTTGGAGCTCGTCTTTCTGAGTTAAATAAGAAGCATATCAGCGTTGAACTTGACCTTGAACTTGCCAAGAAGAATCTGAAGACTGCCCAGGAAGAGACCGCTATCATGGGAGGTAACCATTCGACCATCTGCTTAGTAGATTTTCCACTGCTTTTCATTCAATCTCTTAGAGCCAAGTGACTTCACATAATCAGATGTGCGTTGTGAAAACCGCCAACTTCAGTCTCGTCTGAAGAGTGTTTTTTCTTTAGACAGGATGAAGGAGGCTTTGGAGCAGAAGGACCTGGATCTGGCAGCCGCTCAGAAGGAGGCACGCGAGAAGACGAAGCTTGCAGACCAGAAACTAGCTTCAGTCGGCAAATTAGAGGAGGAGAACGCGAAGCTGAAGACTGCTGTCTCGGACGCCAATCAGGAGGTCGAGCAACTGAGGAAGGACAATGAGAAGCTGACCACTGAAGTCGACGGTCTCAGGGCCAAGACAGGCAAACTAGAGTCCCATTGGGAACAACTCGCGGCAAAGCTTGTCTTGAAGCTTGAAGGTATGACTGTTCAGTTAGATAACTGTCGTCGACTGAGATTTGCAATACCGTCAACTCATTGTTTGTTGTGATGGAACAGAACTCTGTCAGGACTTTGAAGCTGAAACTGGACGGGTCGAGACAGGTCTCGACCCCATCAACTGTCCCATGAAAGATGAAGTTGCGATGAACTTGCTTCGGCTGGAATCACGCTTGGACAGTGCAATCAACTATCTGGCTCGGCTGAAGGCCGCGATGGCCCGAGCGGACGCCGAACTCTGGCCTCAGGCAGAACTTCCTCAAAGCCTTGAGTCACTGATGACTCGACTCAACCAAATTTCTGACCGAGTGCAAGAGTGGAAGAAGTCTTCTGCCCGTTGTGGCGCCGACGTCGCCTTGTCCCTTGTTCGCGTGCACTGCAAGGAGGCTAAAGACGAGAAGCTGGCGGCCCTCAAGGTGGCGAATACTAAGAAGCATTATTTCGAGGACTTCATGGACACCTTCCTCGAGGCAGCCACACGCATTGCTGACAGCATTGACCTCGATAGCTTCTGCGACCCGGCCAGTTCTTCTCCCGACGAGTGATTGAAAAAACTTTATGCTTCACTTTTATTCGCCTCGGGATGCCAGGTGATTTTGTAACCATTAAAACTCCTTCGGGTCTGGTGCCCGAGTACTTTTAATCTGCAGTTAGGAAACTCTGGATTTATCTTTGAATATGTTGGGTTTTCCTTCGAGTGATGTCTGTTCTTCGCTTGGGTCGGTTTCTCACTGTTTAATGCAGGTGCTGAAGAAGGGTCAGCAGTCGACCTGTTGATGAGCCCTTGGTAGTATTGATCAACTCATTAGCGAGGGACTCAGCAATGGTCTTGACGTTCCTGTTATCAACAGGGGCCAATCGTTGGGTGCACACAATCTCGTCCTTCTTCTTGACGGTGCAGCCCCCGGGTGTGGGGGGGGGGGAGGATGTGGGCCACCTACAGCCTCATTCACCACTCGGTAAGATTTTTCAAACTTAGGCAAGCACTGGGATGCAGCTAAGCCCCCGAGTGGGAGGTACGCTCACCACTCGGTAGGATTTTTCAAATTTAGGCGAGCATTGGGCTGCAGCTAAGCCCCCGAGCGGGAGGGTTGCTCCTCACTCGGTAGGATTTTGCAAACTTAGGCGAGCACTGGGCTGCAACTAAGCCCCTGAGTGGGAGGGTCGCTCACCACTCGGTAGGATTTTTCAAACATAGGCGAGCACTGAGTTGCAGCTAAGCCCCCGAGTGGGAGGGTCGCTCACCACTCGATAGGATTTTTCAAACTTAGGCAAGCACTAGGCT
>NC_041381.1:553096721-553127999 GCF_002162155.2 Triticum dicoccoides
TGCAGCTAAGCCCCCGAGTGAGAGGAAGATTCACCACTCGGTAGGATTTTTCAAACTTAGGCGAGCACTGGGCTGCAGCTAACCCCCGAGTGAGAGGCAGACTCATCACTCGGCAGGATTTTTCAAACTTAGGCGAGCACTGGGCTGCAGCTAAACCCCCAAGTGAGAGGCAGACTCACCACTCGGTAGGATTTTTCGAACTTAGGCGAGCACTGGGCTGCAGCTAAGACCCCGAGTGAGAGGCAGACTCACCACTCGGTAGGATTTTCATCACTTCATCCTAGGTGAAACAGATTCGCAGCTAAGGTAATACATACAAAATAAGTAAACAACAACAACCATTCGGAAGATTGTATAACCATGTATTTTGATAATCAAGCTAAGAGGTACTTCTTATTACATCTCATCAGTCTAAATACTTAAGAATAAAAAGGGCGAAGCAGTTCCGCATTCCAGGCGTGTGGTTCATCTTTGTCATGCTCGACGTTGAAGAGACGGTATGCCCCGTTGTGGAGCACCTTGGTGACGACGAAAGGGCCCTCCCAAGCAGGGGCGAGCTTGTGTGGCTTCTGCTGATCCACTTGGAGGACCAAGTCCCCTTCCTGGAACGCACGACCTCTAACGTTCCTGGCATGGAATCGACGCAAGTCTTGCTGATAAATGGTCGACCGGATCAAGGCCATCTCTCTTTCTTCCTCCAGGAGGTCAACTGCATCTTGTCGGGCTTGCTCTGCTTCCTCTTCTGAGAAGAGTTCAACTCGGGGAGCATTGTGGGGCAAGGCACTCGGTAAAACAGCTTCGGCTCCATAGACTAAAAAGAATGGAGTCCGTCCAGCCAACCGATTGGGGGTTGTCCTCAGTCCTTTGAGAATCAATCCATTCGCCTGCTCAGCCTGCCCATTCGACTGAGGATGGGCGACCGTAGCGTAATCGACCCTCGTGCCTTGGGAAGTACAGAAGGCTCTGAACTCATCAGAGTCGAAGTTTGATCCGTTATCAGTGATGATGTTGTGCGGTACGCCATATCTGAATATCAACTCTCTGATGAAGCTCACAGCAGTACTTGCTTCAAGGTTTTTAATGGGCTTGGCTTCGATCCACTTGGTAAACTTGTCGACCGCTACCAGCACGTGGGTGAATCCGCTCCTGCCGGTCCTCAGAGGTCCAACCATGTCCAATCCCAAAACAGGAAAAGGCCAGACGAGTGGAATAGTCTTCAGAGCTGATGCAGGTTTGTGGGACATCTTGGAATAAAACTGACAACCTTCACACTTGTCCACTATTTCCTTTGCCATCTCGTTGGCGCGCGGCCAGTAAAACCTGGCTCGGTATGCTTTGGCCACTATGGTACGAGAGGATGCATGGTGACCACAGGTCCCTGAGTGAATATCATTGAGGATCATTCGGCCTTCTTCTGGCATGATGCACTTTTGGCAGACCCCAGTTACGCTTTCTCTGAACAACTGTCCTTTTATCACAGTGAAGGCTTTAGACCGTCGGACGATCTGTCGAGCCTCTTCTTCATCCTCTGGGAGTTCCTTCCTAAGAATGTATGCAATGTATGGCACTGTCCAGTCAGGAGTGACGACCAAAACCTCCATGACTAAGTCGACCACGGCTGGGATTTCGACTTCAGTCGGATCTGTGGCACTCTTGGGCTGTGAAGACTCTTCGGTGAAAGGATCTTCCTGAACTGAAGGTGAATGAATATGTTCCAAAAACACGTTTCGGGGAATGGCCTCTCTCTTTGATCCTATTTTTGCCAACTCATCCACAACTTGATGTTTCAGTCGGGGTATGTGGTGAAGCTCCAAACCTTCAAACCTCTTCTCCAGCTTTCTTACTGCATTACAGTAACCTGTCATGGCTGGGCTCTTGACATCCCATTTCTTCATCACCTGATTAACCACCAAATCTGAGTCGCTGTAGACCATAAGGCGACAGACGCCGAGTGAAATGGCCATACACAACCCGTATAAAAGTGCTTCATATTCGACTTCATTATTGGAGGAATCAAAATGAATCTGGCGAACATAACTAAGCTTGTCTCCACGGGGGATAACAATACTACCCCCGCACCTGAACCATTTAGCATCTTGGAGCCATCAAAGAACATAGTCCAATGCACCGAGTGGACTTGAGTCGGTAATTGTTGCTCAATCCATTCGGCCAGGAAATCTGCAATTGCTTGGGACTTGATAGCCTTCTTTGCCACAAACTTGACATCCAATGGAAGGAGTTCAATCGCCCACTTCGCCACTCGACCAGTTGCATCTCTATTATTCAGGATTTCAGACAATGGTGCGTCGCTGACGACTAGAATGGAGTGGTCAGAGAAATAATGTGCAACCTTCTACATAGTCATGTATATTCCATAGACAAGCTTCTGATAATGTGGATATGGTTGCTTGGATGGAGTAAAGACTTCGGAGAGATAATAGACTGGGCGTTGAACCTTGTTGGCTTTTCCTTCTTCTTATTGCTCGACCGTGAGTACTGTACTGACAACTTGTCTAGTGGCTGCAATGTAAATCAGTAAAGGCTCTTTGCTGATAGGCGCAGCGAGCACCGGCTGGGTGGAAATCAGGATTTTGAGCTCTGCAAATGCTGCATCAGCTTCTTCAGTCCACTCGAACTTATCAAACTTCTTCACCAGTCGGTAAAGAGGCAAGGCCTTTTCACTGGGACGAGAAATGAATCGACTCAGGGCGGCCAAGCAACCAGTCAGCTTCTGAACGTCATGCACTCGCACTGGGCGCTTAATTCGGAGGATTGTATCAACTTTTTCTGGATTGGCGTCGATCCCTCGTTCAGAAACGAGAAAACCGAGTAACTTTCCTCCTGGAACTCCGAATGTGCACTTTGATGGATTAAGCTTGATATCGTACCTCCTCAGGTTGGCAAAGGGTTTTGAAGGTCAGTCAATAGGTCGAAACCTTTGCGAGACATGAACACAATGTCCTCCATGTATGCTTCCACATTCCGACTGATTTGAGTGAGCATGCACTTCTGAATCATTCTCATGAATGTGGCTCCGGCATTTTTCAAACCAAAAGGCATGGTGACATAGCAAAAGCACCAGAATGGGGTGATGAAGGCTGTTTTTATTTCATCGGGACCATACAGTCGGATCTGATGGTATCCGGAATATGCATCTAAGAAAGACAAGCGCTCGCACCCCGCAGTCGAGTCAACAATCTGATCGATGCGGGGGAGAGGGAAGTGATCTTTCGGGCAGGCCCGATTGATATGCTTGAAATCAATGCACATACGAAGTGAATCTGTTGGGGAACGTAGTAATTTCAAAAATTTCCTACGCACACACAAGATCATGGTGGTGCATAGCAACGAGAGGGGAGAGTGTTGTCTACGTATCCTCGTAGACCGAAGCGGAAGCGTTGACGCAATGTGGAGGAAGTAGTCGTACGTCTTCCCGGTCCTACCGATCCAAGCACCGTTACTCCGGCACCTCCGAGTTCTTGACACACGTACAGCTCGATGACGCACCCCAAGCTCCGATCCAGCAAAGCTTCGGGGAGGAGTTCCGCCAGCACGACGGCGTGGTGACAATCTTGATGTTCAACCGTCGCAGGGCTCGCCTAAGCACTGCTACAATATGACCGAGGTGTAATATCGTGGAGGGGGGCACCGCACACGGCTAAGGAACAATCACGAAGATCAACTTGTGTGTCCATGGGGTGCCCCCTGCCCCCGTATATAAAGAAGTGGAGGAGGGGAGGGCCGGCCCTCTCTATGGCGCGCCCTAGGGAGTCCTACTCGCACCGGGAGTAGGATTCCCCTTTTCCTAGTCCAACTAGGAGTCCTTCCACGTAGTAGGAGTAGGAGACAAGGAAGGGGAAAAGAGAAGGGAAGGAAGGAGGGGGCGCAACCCCTCCCCCTAGTCCAATTCGGACTAGGCTTTGGGGGGGGGGGGGCGCGGCCTGCCCTAGGCAGCCCCTCTCTCCTTCCCGTATGGCCCAATAAGGCCCAATACTTCTCCCCGGCGAATTCCCGTAACTCTCCGGTACTCCGATAAATACCCGAATCACTCGGAACCTTTCCGAACTCCGAATATAGTCGTCCAATATATTGATCTTTACATCTCGACCATTTTGAGACTCCTCGTCATGTCCCCGATCTCATCCGGGACTCTGAACTCCTTCGGTACATCAAAACCCATAAACTCATAATATAACTGTCATCGAAACCTTAAGCGTGTGGACCCTACGGTTCGAGAATAATATAGACATGACCGAGACACGTCTCCGGTTAATAACCAATAGCGGGACCTGGATGCCCATATTGGTTCCTACATATTCTATGAAGATCTTTATCGGTCAGACCGCATAACAACATACGTTGTTCCCTTTGTCATCGGTATGTTACTTGCCCGAGATTCGATCGTCGGTATCCAATACCTAGTTCAATCTCGTTACCGGCAAGTCTCTTTACTCATTCCGTAATACATCATCTCGCAACTAACTCATTAGCTACATTGCTTGCAAGGCTTATAGTGATGTGCATTAACGAGAGGGCCCAGAGATACCTCTCCGACAATCGGAGTGACAAAACCTAATCTCGAAATACGCCAACCCAACATGTACCTTTGGAGACACCTGTAGTACTCCTTTATAATCACCCAGTTACGTTGTGACGTTTGGTAGCACCCAAAGTGTTCCTCCGGTAAACGGGAGTTGCATAATCTCATAGTCATAGGAACATGTATAAGTCATGAAGAAAGCAATAGCAACATACTAAACGATCGGGTGCTAAGCTAACGGAATGGGTCATGTCAATCAGATCATTCAACTAATGATGTGATCCCGTTAATCAAATAACAACTCTTTGTCCATGGTTAGGAAACATAACCATCTTTGATTAACAAGCTAGTCAAGTAGAGGCATACTAGTGACACTCTGTTTGTCTATATATTCACACATGTATTATGTTTCCGGTTAATACAATTCTAGCATGAATAATAAACATTTATCATGAAATAAGGAAATAAATAATAACTTTATTATTGCCTCTAGGGCATATTTCCTTCAGTCTCCCACTTGCACTAGAGTCAATAATCTAGTTCACATCGCCATGTGATTTAACACCAATAATCATATCTATATATTATTAACACCCATAGTTCACATCATCATGTGACCAACACCCAAAGGGTTTACTAGAGTCAATAATCTAGTTCACATCGCCATGTGATTAACACCCAAAGAGTACAAAGGTATGATCATGTTTTGCTCGTGAGAGAAATTTAGTCAACGGGTATGTCACATTCAGAGCCGTATGTATTTTGCAAATATTCTATGTCTACAATACTCTGCACGGAGCTACTCTAGTTAATTGCTCCCACTAAGGATAATTTTGACTTAGAGTCATCTGGATTAGTGGCAAAACTTTCATCGACGTAACCTTTTACGACGACCCTTTTGTCACTTCCATAATCGAGAAACATATCCTTATTCCACTAAGGATAATTTTGACCGCTATCCATTGATCTACTCCTAGATCACTATTGCACTCCCTTGCCAAGCTTTGTGGTAGGGTATGCAATAGATCTGGTACACAGCATGACATACTTTATAGAACCTATGGCTGATGCATAGGGAATGACTTCCATTCTCTTTCTATCTTCTACCGTGGTCGGGTTTTGAGTCTTACTCAATCTCACACCTTGTAACACAGGCAAGAACTCTTTCTTTGACTGTTCCATTTTAAACTACTTCAAAAACTTGTCAAGGTATGTATTCATTGAAAAACTTATCAAGCGTCTTGATCTATCTCTATAGATCTTGATGCTCAATATGTAAGCAACTTCACCGAGGTCTTTCATTGAAAAACCTTTTATTCAAGTATCCTTTTATGCTATCCAGAAATTCTATATCATTTCCAATCAACAATATGTCTTGCACATATAATATCAGAAATGCTACAGAGCTCCCACTCACTTTCTTGTAAATACAGGCTTCTCCAAAAGTCTGTATAAAACCATATGCTTTGATCACACTATCAAAGTATTTATTCCAACTCCAAGATGCTTGCACCAGTCCATAAATGGATCGCTAGAGCTTGCACACTTTGTTAGAACCTTTTGGATCAACAAAACCTTATGGCTGCATCATATACAACTCTTCTTCCAGAAATCCATTCAAGAATGCAGTTTTGACATCCATTTGCCAAATTTCATAAATTGTGGCAATTGCTAACATGATTCGGACAGACTTAAGCTTCGATACGAGTGAGAAAATCTCATCATATTCAACACCTTGAACTTGTTGAAAACCTTTCGCAACAAGTTGAGCTTAGTAGATAGTAACACTACTTTCAGTGTCCGTCTTCCTCTTGAAGATCCATTTATTTAACATGGCTTGCTGATCATCGAGCAAATCAATCAAAGTCCATACTTTGTACTTATACATGGATCATATATCATATTTTATGGCCTCAAGCCATTTCGTGGAATCTGGGCTCATCATCGCTTCCTCATAGTTCGTAGGTTCATCATGGTCTAATAACATGACTTCTAGAACATGATTACCGTACCACTCTCGTGCGGATCTTACTCTGGAAGACCTACGAGGTTTGGTAGCAACTTGATCTGAAGTTTCATGATCATCATCATTAACTTCCTCACTAATTGGTGTAGGAATCACTGGAATTGATTTCTGTGATGAACTACTTTCCAATAAGGGAGAAGGTACAATTACCTCATCAAGTTCTACTTTCCTCCCACTCACTTCTTTTGAGAGAAACTTCTTCTCTAGAAAGGATCCATCTTAGCAACGAATAACTTGCCTTAGGATCTGTGATAGAAGGTGTACCCAATAGTTACCTTTGGGTATTCTATGAAGATGCACTTCTCCGACTTGGGTTCGAGCATATCGGGTTGAAAACCTTTTTCATATAAGCATCGCAAATCCAAGTTTTAAGAAACGACATCTTAGGTTTAACTGCTAAACCATAGTTCATACGGTGTCGTCTCAACAGATTTAGATGTTGCCCTATTAAACATGAATGCAGCTGTCTCTAATGCATAACCCCAAAATGTTAGTGGTAAACCGATAAGAGACATCATAGATCGCACCATATCCAATAAAGTGCGGTTACGACGTTCGGACACACCGTTACGCTGTGGTGTTCCAGGTGGCATGAGTTTGTGAAACTATTCCACATTGTTTTAATTGAAGACCAAACTCGTAATTCAAATATTTGTCTCCGCGATCAAATTGCAGAAACTTTATTTTCTTGTTATGATGATTCTCCACTTCACTCTGAAATTATTTGAACTTTTCAAATGTTTCAGACTTGTGCTTCATTAAGTAGATATACTCATATCTGCTCAAATCATCTTGTGAAGGTCAGAAAATAACGATACCCGCCACGAGCATCAACACTCATTGGACCGGATACATCGGTATGTATTATTTTCAATAAGTCACTAGCTCGTTCCATTGTTCCGGAGAACGGAGTTTTAGTCATCTTGCCCAAAAGGCACGGTTCGCAAGCATCAAATGATTCCGAAAATCCATCTTTATGGAGTTTCTTCATGCGCTTTACACCGATATGACCCAAACGGCAGTGCCACAAATAAGTTGCACTATCATTATTAACTTTGCATCTTTTGGCATCAATATTATGAATATGTGTATCACTACGATCGAGATCCAACAAACTATTTTCATTGGGTGTATGACCATTGAAGGTTTTATTCATGTAAATAGGACAACAATTATTCTCTGACTTTAAATGAATAACCGTATTGCAATAAACATGATCAAATCATATTCATGCTCAACGCAAACGCCAAATAACATTTATTTAGGTTTAACACTAATCCCGAAAGTATAGGGAGTGTGCGATGATGATCATATCAATCTTGGAACTACTTTCAACACTCATCGTCACTTCCCCTTCAACTAGTCTTTGTTTATTCCGTAACTCCTGTTTCGAGTTACTAATCTTAGCAACCGAAGAAGTATCAAATACTCAGGGGCTACTATAAACACTAGTAAAGCACACATCAATAACCTGTATATCAAATATACCCTTGTTCACTTTGCCATCCTTCTTATCCACCAAATATTTGGAGTAGTTCCACTTCCAGTGACCATTTCCTTTGCAGTAGAAGCACTCAGTTTCAGGCTTTAGGTTCAGCTTTGGGCTTCTTCGCGGGAGTGACAACTTGCTTGTCATTCTACTTGAAGTTCCCTTTCTTTCCCTTTGCCCTTTTCTTGAAACTAGTGGTCTTGTCAATCATCAACACTTGATGCTCTTTCTTGATTTCTACCTTCGTCGATTTCAACATCACGAAGAGCTCGGAAATCGTTTTCGTCATCGCTTGCATACTATAGTTCATCACGAAGTTCTAGTAACTTAGTGATGGTGACTAGAGAATTCTGTCAATCACTATCTTATCTGGAAGATTAACTCCCACTTGATTCAAGCGATTGTAGTACCCAGACAATCTGAGCACATGCTCACTAGTTGAGTGATTCTCCTCCATCTTTTAGCCATAGAAATTGTTGGAGACATCATATCTCTCAACTCGGGTATTTTCTTGAAATATTAACTTCAACTCCTGGAACATCTCATATGGTCCATGACGTTCAAAACGTCTTTGAAGTACCGATTCTAAGCCGTTAAGCATGGTGCACTAAACTATCAAGTAGTCATCATTTTGAGCTAGCCAAACGTTCATAACGTCTGCATCTGCTCCTGCAATAGGTTTGTCACCTAGCGGTGTATTAAGGACATAATTCTTCTGTGCAGCAATGAGGATAAACCTCAGATCACGGATCCAATCCGCATCATTGCTACTAACATCTTTCAACACAATTTTCTCTAGGAACATATGAAAATAAACATATGAAAGGAAAAACGCAAGCTATTGTTCTACAATATAATTTGCAAAATACTACCAGGACTAAGTTCATGATAAATTTAAGTTCAATTAATCATATTACTTAAGAACTCCCACTTAGACAGACATCTCTCTAGTCATCTAAGTGATCACGTGATCCAAATCAACTAAACCATGTCCGATCATCACATGAGATGGAGTAGTTTCAACGGTGAACATCACTATGTTGATCATATCTACTATATGATTCACGTTCGACCTTTCGGTCTCCGTGTTCCGAGGCCATATCTGTATATGCTAGGCTCGTCAAGTTTAACCTGAGTATTCCGCGTGTGCAACTGTTTTGCACCCGTTGTATTTGAACCTAGAGCCTATCACACCCGATCATCACGTGGTGTCTCAGCACGAAGAACTTTCGCAACGATGCATACTCAAGGAGAACACTTCTTGATAATTAGTGAGAGATCATCTTAAAATGCTACCGTCAAACAAAACAGAATAAGATGTATAACAGATAAACATCATATGAAATCAAAATATGTGACATGATAGGGCCATGATCATCTTGCGCCTTTGATCTCCATCTCCAAAGTACTGTCATGATCTCTATCGTCACCGGCACGCCACCATGATCTTCATCATCTTGATCTATATCAATGTGTCGTCACATGGTCGTCTCACCAACTATTGCTCTTGCAACTATTACTATCGCATAGCGATAAAGTAAATCAATTATTTGGCACTTGCATCTTATGCAACAAAGAGACAACCATAGGGCTTCTGCCAGTTGCCGATAACTTCAACAAAACATGATCATCTCATACAACAACTTATATCTCATCACGTCTTGACCATATCACATCACAACATGCCCTGCAAAAACAAGTTAGACGTCCTCTACTTTGTTGTTGCAAGTTTTACGTGGCTGCTACGGGCTTAGCAAGAACCGTTCTTACCTACGCATCAAAACAGCAACGATAGTTTGTCAAGTTGGTGCTGTTTTAACCTTCGCAAGGACCGGGCGTAGCCACACTCGATTCAACTAAAGTTTGAGAAAATGACACCCGCCAGCCACCTGTGTGCAAAGCACGTCGGTAGAACCAGTCTCGCGTAAGCGTACGCGTAATGTCGGTCCGGGCCGCTTCATCCAACAATACCGCCGAACCAAAGTATGACATGCTGGTAAGCAGTATGACTTATATCGCCCACAACTCACTTGTGTTCTACTCGTGCATATAACATCTACGCATAAAACCTGGCTCTGATACCACTGTTGGGGAACGTAATAATTTCAAAAAAATTCCTACGCACACGCAAGATCATGGTGATGCATAGCAACGAGAGGGGAGAGTGTTGTCTACGTACCCTCATAGACCGAAGCGGAAGCGGTGACGCAACATGGAGGATGTAGTCCTATGTCTTCCCGGTCCTACCGATCCAAGCACCGTTACTCCGGCACCTCCGAGTTCTTGACACACGTACAGTTCGATGATGCACCCCGAGCTCCGATGCAGCAAAGCTTCGGGGAGGAGTTCCGTCAGCACGACGGCGTGGTGACGATCTTGATGTTCAACCGTCGTAGGGCTTCGCCTAAGCACCGCTACAATATGACCGAAGTGTAATATCGTGGAGGGGGGCACCGCACACGGCTAAGGAACGATCACGAAGATCAACTTGTGTGTCCATGGGGTGCCCCCTGCCCCCGTATATAAAGGAGTGGAGGAGGGGAGGGCCGGCCCTCTCTATGGCGCGCCCTAGGGAGTCCTACTCCCACCGGGAGTAGGATTCCCCTTTTTTTAGTCCAACTAGGAGTCCTCTCATGTAGTAGGAGTAGGAGACAAGGAAGGGGAAAAGAGAAGGGAAGGAAGGAGGGGGCGCAGCCCCTCCCCCTAGTCCAATTCGGACTAGGCCTTGGGGGGGCGCGCGGCCTGCCCTAGGCAACCCCTCTCTCTTTCCAGTATGGCCCAATAAGGCCCAATACTTCTCCCCGGCGAATTCCCGTAACTCTCTGGTACTCCGATAAATACCCGAATCACTCGGAACCTTTCCGAACTCCGAGTATAGTCGTCCAATATATCGATCTTTACGTCTCGACCATTTCGAGACTCCTTGTCATGTCCCCGATCTCATCCGGGATTCCGAACTCCTTCGGTACATCAAAACTCATAAACTCATAATATAACTGTCATCGAAACCTTAAGCGTGCGGACCTACGGTTCGAGAACAATGTAGACATGACCGAGACACGTCTCCGGTCAATAACCAATAGCGGGACCTAGATGCCCATATTGGTTCCTACATATTCTACGAAGATCTTTATCGGTCAGACCGCATAACAACGTACGTTGTTCCTTTTGTCATCGGTATGTTACTTGCCCGAGATTCGATCGTCGGTATCCAATACCTAGTTCAATCTCGTTACCGGCAAGTCTCTTTACTCGTTCCGTAATACATCATCTCGCAACTAACTCATTAGCTACATTGCTTGCAAGGCTTATAGTGATGTGCATTACCGAGAGGGCCCAGAGATACCTCTCCGACAATCGGAGTGACAAAACCTAATCTCGAAATACGCCAACCCAACATGTACATTTGGAGACTCCTGTAGTACTCCTTTATAATCATCCAGTTACGTTGTGATGTTTGGTAGCACCCAAAGTGTTCCTCCGGTAAACGGGAGTTGCATAATCTCATAGTCATAGGAACATGTATAAGTCATGAAGAAAGCAATAACAACATACTAAACGATCGGGTGCTAAGCTAACGGAATGGGTCATGTCAATCAGATCATTCAACTAATGATGTGATCCCGTTAATCAAATAACAACTCTTTGTCCATGGTTAGGAAACATAACCATCTTTGATTAACAAGCTAGTCAAGTAGAGGCATACTAGTGACACTCTGTTTGTCTATATATTCACACATGTATTATGTTTCCGGTTAATACAATTCTAGCATGAATAATAAACATTTGTCATGAAATAAGGAAATAAATAATAACTTTATTATTGCCTCTAGGGCATATTTCCTTCAGAATCATCCTTCTTGGAGACCATGACTACGTTGGCTAACCACTCGGAGTGGTAGATTTCACGGATGAATTCTGCTGCCAACAGCCGAGCCACTTCTTCGCCAATTGCTTTTCTCTTCTGGACGGCGGACCGCCGAAGGTGCTCTTTGATGGGTTTTACCTTGGGGTCGACATGCAAATGGTGCTCAGCCAGTCCCCTGGGTACACCTGGCATGTCAGAGGGTTTCCATGCGAAGATGTCCCATTTCTCATGGAGGAACTGGATGAGCGCTTCTTCCTATTTGTTGAAATATGAGTCGGCGCAGCGTTGGAATCGGTCGGGTGAATGTGAATCGACTTTGTTTCACCAGTCGACTGAAATGTTGAGTCTGTAGTGGGCTTCTGGGCTCGGAGCAAATCACTCGGATCTGCACTCTTCTGATACTCTTGCAATTCGACCGCTGCCATTTGAGCGTCGGCGATTTTGGAACCTTTCTGGAAGCATTCCTCTGCCTTCTGCCGATTGCGAGTTACTGTGATCACACCTTTGGGGCCAGGCATTTTCAACTTGAGATACACATAACACGGTCGAGCCATAAAGCGGGCGTAGGCTGGCCTACCCAAGAAGGCGTGATAGGCACTCTGGAAATCCACGACCTCAAATGTCAACTTCTCCTTACGGTAATGCTTGGAATCACCGAAAACCACGTCGAGGGCGATCTGGCCAAGTGATTCGGCTTTCTTCCCAGGGATAACACCATGGAAACTCATGTTGCTCTCGCTAAGTTTGGACATCGGAACGCCCATCCCCTTCAAGGTTTCAGCGTAAAGGATGTTCAGACCACTGCCGCCGTCCATCAGTACTTTGGTCAGTCGAGTGCCCCCAACCACAGGGTCAACCACCAGTGCTTGCCGCCCAGGGGTGGCCACATGAGCGGGATGGTCCGACTAGTCGAACGTGATGGCTGTCTGATACCATCTCAAGTAGGTGGTCGTCTCCACAGGGGCGACCATATTCCCTTCTTTGTTGATGACCTTCAATCGACTCTTGCTTTCAACATGAGCAAAAATCATCAGAGTGTAGTTGACTTTGGGATAACCATCGTCTTCCTCTTCATCCTCGTCTTTGTCCGACTCATTCTCCTTCTCATTGGGTTGTTTCTCTCGGAACTGCTGGATCAGGACTCGACACTGCCGAGTGGTATGCTTCGGGTAAATCAAATTACCTTCTTCATCTTTCTTAGTGTGGATGTGACATGGCAAATCCAGCACAACATTCCCTGCTTGATCTTTTACCTTCTTAGGGGGCTAGGGCCCCTTAGGTTTTCCCTTAAACTTTCCTTGATTCACTGCCGCAATCTCTCCAGGTGGCGCTGGTTCGGCTTTACACTTCTATTTCTGACTGGAATTTCCTCCACCGGCCTCATGGCCAACTGGTTTGCTCTTCCCGTTACGGAGTCGATCTTCCTCTTCTCTGTTAGCATACCGGGTGGCTATCTCCATCATTCGAGTTAGAGTCATATCTCCAGTCCGACCGAATTTCAAGACCAACTCTCTGTATTTGACGCCTTCCTTGAAAGCGCACACTGCTTGATGCTCTAAAACATTCTCGATGGAGTGATGCAACGTGGACCACCTCTGGATAAAATCCCTCAGGGTCTCACACGGTTTCTGAACACAATGCTGCAACTCTGTCAACCCCGCTGGTCGTTTGCACGTGCCTTCGAAAGTTCTGACAAACACTCAAGCTAGTGCATCCCAACTGTATATACTGCTTGGAGCAAACTGAGTCAACCACGCTCGGGCCGACCCTTCCAACATCAGAGGGAGATGCTTCATCGCAACCTCGTCGTTTCCACCACCAATCTGTACAGCCACTCGGTAATCCTCAAGCCAAGTTTCCGGCTTAGATTCATCGGTGAACTTATTGACTCCGGACGCCAACCTGAAGTTGGGAGGAATCACTGCTGCCCTGATGGCTCTGCTAAAACACTCGGGACCAGAAACTTGCACTCAGCTGCCACTTGGATGATCTCTGCCTGGGTCTTCTCTGTGTGCCCCGTTCTGGTCGACCAAGCCTTGAACGAGGATATACCTCGCGTCAAAGCCCGGTTCCCTTGGGTCGACTTAAGCTCTGCGCTCACCACTACGACGGCACCTGTCATCGTTCCGCCAAGGCACATACGACGCACTCCTCGGGGGAGGCGTGGGCCCTCGATGGTGATTGTCACAATCGAGCGGATGATCATACTGCCCACGGCCTTCACGCCGCGGAGGCGATCTGGGGCTGTGAGCCGACTGAACCGTGTCCGCTGCAACGGATCTGCTGTGAATCCTATTCTGCGACTAAGATATTGCTGTATTCTGCTCTCCTGCCGCCCTGAGCAGGGCCCGGATCTGCATCAACCCTCTACCAGCTTCTGACTGGGAAGGTTGGATCGACTTTGCTATGCGGGCCGCAGCTGTGAGATTCTGAATCGGAGTGCGGTATACCTTAGGTGGAGGCGGAAAAAGTTGTCATCGAATGGACTCATGGATCCGCTCCTGAGCACGCTCGTTGAGAGCCCGCTGAAGGTTATCTAGTCGAGTGAGCTCAGCCAGATTAGCCAAGCGCACCTCCTCCAAGGCCCGAGCCTCGGGGGTTTCTCTAACAATGGGCGTGTGGAGTGCATCCATGTTGCGGCGACGAAGTTCTTCTCTCTGCTGCGAAGAGACGGGCTCGGGTCGGTATTCCTCGTGGACGCGCGACGGATCGCCGCCTCTATCTCCACCGCCCTCGCGGCGGAAACCGGGTGGGCTGTAAGGCCCATCGACCATCAAGACTTCGGCCGCAGGATCGCTGCTATCGTACTCGGATGCAGTCTACGCGGAGCCAGTCGACAGATCGAACAGGTCGTGGAGACTTTCGTCGGGCTCGATTTCCGCGACTTGATGGGAGGTCGACTGCCGAGTCACCGCGTGTTTCACCCACGGCTAAAGCCGCGATCGACCGGACCGCTTGCGGCGGCGAACAACGGGGACGGAAAACGCCATCGGAGCCGACTGATACTGAGTCGACGGCTGCCGGAGAAGAACGCCGCGAACGCACGCGCGGAAGTGCGTCGCCCCTCGGACGGGGAGCCCCTCAGTGTCCAGGGGAGCTTCTTGGAGCCATGCGGAGTCATCGGCGATGAAAACGAGCGCGCCGAGACGGATCTCGTGGCCCTCAGCCAACCCGCCACCGGAAACCATGATGATGGCGCTCGGTAAAACTTGCAACTTCACCAACAAGTCGCTAAGACATCCGCCCCATGGTGGGCGCCAACTGTCGTGGTCCTAAGACTGACAGTAGAAAGGGGGCTAGGTATGGAGGGGCAAGATCTTAGCTATGGCGAAGATGTACACACGAGGTTTACGAGTTCAGGCCCTTCTCGGTGGAAGTAATAGCCCTACGTCTCGGTGCCCGGAGGCGGTCGATTGGATTGTGTGTGTTGAATTACCGGGGGTGCGAACCCTTGTCCCAGAGGAGAGGGATGGCTTATATAGAGTGCGCCAGGACCCCAGCCCGCCTCCATTACAAGGGGCTTAATGTACACAAAGTAGGGGCGTTACTGATAACGCCAGCCTTAAGTACTCTTAATGCTCATAAAGACCAAGAAGTGAATGTCCGACCGTTGCGTGCTCTTCCGACTCCTGATCTTTGATATAGTCGAGTGACTCCTCATATGGTCGAGTGACGGTAGGGGGTGACCGTCGAGTGATGTGATCGTCGAGTGGATTGCACTCGACGTACTTGACCGATGTTCTTGTGTTGACTCTTGGTCTTTTTACCTTCTGGGGTAGTGACCCTGGGTAGGACGTATAGGCCAGGCCTTTGACCCCACCCCAGGTCTGTATCCTCGTCAGTATCTCTGGGCCCTCTAGATAATGCTCATCACTTTAAGCCTTTCAAGCAATGTGACTAATGAGTTAGTGGCGATATGATGCATTACGGAAGGAGTAAAGATACTTGCCGGTAACGAGATTGAACGAGGTATGAAGATACCGACGATCGAATCTCGGGCAAGTAACATACTGATGACAAAGGGAACAACATATGTTGTTGTGTGGTTCGACCTATAAAGATATTCGTAGAATATGTACAAGCCAATAGGAGCATCCAGGTTCCGCTATTGGTTATTGATTGAAGATGTGTCTCGATCATGTCTACATAGTTCTCGAATCCGTAGGGTCCGCATGCTTAACGTTCGATGACGATTTGTATTATGAGTTATGTGTTTTGATGACCGAAGTTTGTTCGGGGTCCCGGATGATATCATGGACACGACGAGGTGTCTCGAAATGGTCGAGAGGTAAAAATTAATATATTGGAAGGTTACATTCGGACTCCAGAATAGTTTCAGGAAGTATCGGATAAGTTTCGGAGTACCGGGAGGTTACCGGAACTCCCCGGGGGACTATTGGGCCTTCATCGGCCCTAGTTGAGAGAGGATGCCAGAGGCCAGGTGGAGGCGCCCCCCCAATCCCAAACCGAATTGGACTAGGGGTGGGGGCGCGACCCCCTTTTCCTTCTTCTCCTCCACCTCTTTCCCCTTCTCCCCTTCTCCGAAAAGGGAGAGGGAATCCTACTAGGACTGGGAGTCCTAGTAGGACTCCCCCCTTGGTGCGCCCCTCTAGGCCGGCCGCCTCCTCCCCCCTCCTCTATATATGGGGGCAGGGGGCACCCCAAAGCACAACAATTGTTCTCTTAGCCGTGTGTGGTGCCCCCTCCACCGTTTAATCCTCCGATAGTATCATCGTAGTGCTTAGGCGAAGCCCTGCGTGGATCACATCATCAACACCGTCATCACGCCGTCGTGCTGACAAAACTCTCCCTCAAACCTCTGCTGGATCAAGAGTTCGAGGGACGTCATCGAGCTGAAAGTGTGCGGACCTCGAAGGTGCCATACGTTCGGTGCTAGATCGGTTGGATCGTGAAGACGTTCGACTACATCAACCGCGTTAACATAACGCTTTTGCTTTCATGTTGGGGAACGTAGCAGAAATTCAAAATTTTCTTACGTGTCACCAAGATCTATCTATGGAGAAACCAGCAACGAGGGGAAGGAGAGTGATTCTACATACCCTTGTAGATCGCTAAGCGGAAGCGTTCAAGAGAATGGGGTTGAAGGAGTCGTACTCGTCGTGATCCAAATCACCGGAGATCCTAGTGCCGAACGGACAGCACCTCCGCGTTCAACACACGTACAGCCCGGTGACGTCTCCCACGCCTTGATCCAGCAAGGAGAGAGGGAGAGGTTGAGGAAGACTCCGTCCAGCAGCAGCACAACGGCATGGTGGTGATGGAGGAGCGTGGCAATCCTGCAGGGCTTCGCCAAGCACCGCGGGAGAGGAGAAGGGAGAGAGGTAGGGCTGCGCCAAGAGGGGGAAAACTCATGTGTTGGGCAGCCCCTACACCTCTACTATTTATAGGGGGAGGGAAGGGGCCTGCGCCCCCTCTAGGGTTCCCTCCCCAGGGTGGCGGCAGCCCCCAGATGCAATCTAGGTGGCGGCCAGAAGGTGAGAGGGGGGAGGCGCACCCAGGGTGGGCCTTAGGGCCCATCTCCCCTAGGGTTTGCCCCGTCCCACTCTTCCCTGCGCCTTGGGCCCCTTGTGGGGGGCGCACCAGACCACCTGGGGCTGGTCCCCTCCCATACTTGGCCCATGCAGACCTCCGGGGTTGGTGGCCCCACTTGGTGGACCCCCGGGACCCTCCCGGTGGTCTCGATACGTTACCGGAAAAACCCGAAACTTTTCCGGTGACCAAAACAGGACTTCCCATATATAAATCTTTACCTTCAGAGCATTCCGGAACTCCTCGTGACGTCCGGGATCTCATCCGGGACTCCGAACAACATTCGGTAACCACATACAAACTTCCTTTATAACCCTAGCGTCATCGAACCTTAAGTGTGTAGACCCTACGGGTTCGGGAACCATGCAGACATGACCGAGACGTTCTACGGTCAATAACCAACAGCGAGATCTGGATACCCATGTTGGCTCCCACATGTTCCACGATGATATCATCAGATGAACCACGATGTCAAGGACTCAATCGATCCCGTATACAATTCCCTTTGTCTAACGGTATTGTACTTGCCCGAGATTCGATCGTCGGTATACCGATACCTTGTTCAATCTCGTTACCGGCAAGTCTCTTTACTTAACACATCATCCCGCGATAAACTCTTTGATCACATTGTGCACATTATGATGATGTCCTACCGAGTGGGCCCAGAGATACCTCTCCATCACACGGAGTGATTGTCACCCCAGTCTCGATTCGTGCCAACCCAACAGACACTTTCGGAGATACCTGTAGTGCACCTTTATAGCCACCCAGTTACGTTGTGACGTTTGGTACACCCAAAGCACTCCTACTGTATCCGGGAGTTGCACAATCTCATGGTCTAAGGAAATGATACTTGACATTAGAAAAGCTTTAGCATACGAACTACGATCTTTGTGCTAGGCTTAGGATTGGGTCTTGTCCATCACATCATTCTGCTAATGATGTGATCCCGTTATCAATGACATCCAATGTCCATGATTAGGAAACCGTAGCCATCTATTGATCAACGAGCTAGTCAACAGAGGCTTACTAGGGACATGGTGTTGTCTATGTACCCACACATGTATCTAAGTTTCCTATCAATACAATTATAGCATGGATAATAAACGATTATCATGAACAAGGAAATATAATAATAACTAATTTATTATTGCCTCTAGGGCATATTTCCAACTTTTCGGTCTACGAGGGTATCTGGACACACTCTCCCCCTCTCGTTGCTATGCATCTCCTAGATAGATCTTCCGTGATCGTAGGATTTTTTTTGAAATTGCATGATACATTCCCCAACAGTGGCCTCCGAGTCAGGTGTATGCGTAGATGATGTGCACGGGTAGAACACAAAGAGTTGTGGGCGATAATAGTCATACTGCTTACCACCAATGTCTTACTTTGATTCGACGGTATTGTTGGATGAAGCGGCCCAGACCGACATTACATGAACGCGTTCATGAGACTTGTTCTACTGACATGCTTTGCGCATAGGTGGCTGGCTGGTGTCTGTTTCTCCAACTTTAGTTGAATCGAGTTTGACTATGGCCAGTCCTTGTTGAAGGTTAAAATAGCATACTTGACGAAAAATCGTTGTGGTTTTTGATGCATAGGTAAGAACGGTTCTTCCTAGAAGTCCATAGCAGCCACGTAAAATTTGCAACAACAAAGTAGAGGATGTCTAACTTGTTTTTGCAGGGCTTGGTGTGATGTGATATGGTCAAGACGTGATGTGATATAAATTGTTGTATGAGATAACCATGTTTTGTAATAAAGTTATCGTGAACTAGCAGGAGCCATATGGTTGTCGCTTTATTATATGATATGCAATCGCCATGTAATTTCTTTACTTTATCACTATGCGGTAGTGATAGTCGTAGTAGCAATAGTTGGCGAGATGGCAACGATGCTACGATGGAGATCAATGTGTTAAGCCGGTGACAATGGAGATCATGACGGTGCTTTGGAGATGGAGATCAAAGGCACAAGATGATGATGGCCATATCATGTCACATATTTTAATTGCATGTAATGTTTATCTTTTATGCATCTTATTTTGCTTAGTATGACCGTAGCATTATAAGATGATCCCTCACAAAATTTTAAGGTATAAGTGTTCTCCCTGAGTATGCACCGTTGCTAAAGTTCGTCGTGCCAAGACACCACGTGATGATCGGGTGTAATAAGCTCTACGTTCACATACAACGGGTGCAAGCCTATTTTGCACGTGCAGAATACTCGGGTTAAACTTGACGAGCCTAGCATATGCAGATATGGCCTCGGAACATTGAGATCAAAAGGTCGAACATGAATCATATAGTAGATATGATCAACATAGAGATGTTCACCATTGAAAACTACTCTATCTCACGTGATGATCGGACATGGTTTAGTTGATATAGATCACGTGATCATTTAGATGACTAGAGGGATGTCCATCTAAGTGGGAGTTCTTTAGTAATATGATTAATTGAACTTTAGTTTATCATAAACTTAGTCCTGATAGTTTTTTGCATATCTATGTTGTTGTAGATCAATGGCCCGTGCTACCGGTCCCTTGAATTTTAATGCGTTCCTAGAGAAAGCTAAGTTGAAAGATGATGGTAGCAACTATACGGACTGGGTTCGTAACTTGAGTATTATGTTCATTGATGCACAGAAGAATTACGTCATGGAAACACTGCTAGGTGTACCACCTGCCCCAGCAACTGCAAACATTGTGAATTTCTGGCAGTCCCGTGTTGATGACTACTCGATAGTTCAGTGTGCCAAGCTTTATGGCTTAGAATCGGGACTTCAAAGACATTTCGAACGTCATGGAGCATATGAGATGTTCGAAGAGTTGAAGTTAATATTTCTAGTAAATGCCTGAGTTGAGAGATATGAATTCTCCAACAAGTTCTATAACTGTAAGATGGAGGAGAATAATTATGTCAGTGAACACATACTCAGAATGTCTGGGTACCATAACCACTTGACTCAGCTGGGAGTTAATCTTCCTGATGATAGTGTCATTGACAGAGTTCTTCAATCACTTCCACCAAGCTATAAAGGCTTCGTGATCAACTATAATATGCAAGGGATGGAAAATACAATTCCCGAGCTCTTCGTAATGCTAAAGGCTGCGGAGGTAGAAATCAAGAAGGAGCATCAAGTGTTGATGGTTAACAAGATCACTAGTTTCAAGAAAAAGGACAAAGGGAAGAAGGGGACTTCAAGAAGAATAGCAAGCAAGTTGCTACTCCAGGGAAGAAACCCAAGTCTGGACCTAAGCCTGAAATTGAGAGATTCTACTGCAAAGGTACTGGTCACTGGAAGCGGAACTGTCCCAAGTATTTGGCGGATAAGAAGGTAAGTGAAAGGCATATTTGATGTACATGTTATTGGTGAGTACCTTACTAATGCTCGTAGTAGTGCATGAGTATTTGATACTGGTTCTGTTGCTCATATTTGCAACTCGAAATAGGGGCTACGAATTAAACGAAGATTGCCTAAGGACGAGGTGACGATGCGCATCAGAAATGGTTCCAAGGTCGATGTGATCGCCGTCGGCACGCTACCTCTACATCTACCTTCGGGATTAGTTTTAGATCTGAATAATTGTAATTTGGTGCCAGCGTTGAGGATGAACATTATATCTGGATCTTGTTTGATGCAAGACAGTTATTAATTTAAATCAGAGAATAATGGTTGTTCTATTAATATGAGTAATATCTCTTATGGTCATGCACCCTTGTTGAGTGGTCTATTTTTGCTGAATCTCGGTCGTGGTGATACACATGTTCATAATATTGAAGCCAAAAGATGCAAAGTTAGTAATGATAGTGTAACTTATTTGTGGCACTGCCGTTTAGGTTATATTGGTGTAAAGAACCTGAAGAAACTCCACACTGAAGGGCTTTTGGAATCACTTGATTATGAATCACTTGATACTTGCGAAGAATGCATCATGGGCAAGATGACTAAAACTCAGTTCTCCGGAATAATGGAATGAGCTACTGACCTATTGGAAATAATACATATCGATGTATGCGGTCCGCTGAGTGTTGAGGCTCGTGGCGGGTATTGTTATTTTCTTACGTTCACAGATGATTTGAGCAGATATGGATATATCTACTTGATGAAACGTAAGTCTGAAACATTTGAAAAGTTCAAAGAATTTCAGAGTGAAGTGGAAAATCATCGTAACAAGAAAATAATGTTTGTACAATCTGATCATGGAGGCGAATATTTGAGTTACGAGTTTGGTCTTCATTTGAAACAACGTGGAATAGTTTCACAACTCACGCCACTTGGAACACCACAGTGTAATGGTGTGTCCGAACGTCGTAACCATACTTTATTAGATATGGTGCGATCTATGATGTCTCTTACTAATTTACCGCTATCGTCTTGGGGCTATGCTTTAGAGACAGCTGCATTCACGTTAAATAGGGCACCATCTAAATCTATTGAGATGACACCATATGAACTGTGGTATGGCAAGAAACCTAAGCTGTTGTTTCTTAAAGTTTGGGGTTGCGATGCTTATGTGAAAAAGCTTCAACCTGACAAGCTCGAACCCAAATCAGAGAAATGTGTCTTCATAGGATACCCGAAGGAAACTGTTGGGTACACCTTCTATCACATATCCGAAGGCAAGATATTCGTTGCTAAGAACGGATCCTTTCTAGAGAAGGAATTTCTTTCGAAAGAAGTGAGTGGGAGGGAAGTAAAACTTGATGAGGTAATTATACATTCTCCCAAATCGGAAAGTAGTTCATCACAGAAATCAGTTCCAGTGATTCCTACACCAATTACTAAGGAAGCTAATGGTGATGATCATGAAACTTCAGATCAAATTACTACCGAACCTCGTAGGTCAACCAGAGTATGGTCCGCAGCAGAGTGGTATGGTAATCCTATTCTGGAAGTCATGTTGCTAGATCATTATGAACCTACAAACTATGAGGAAGCGATGATGAGCCCAGATTTCGTGAAATGGGTTGAGGCCATGAAAGCTGAGATGGGATCCATGTATGAGAACAAAGTGTGGACTTTGGTGGACTTGCCCGATGATCGGCAAGCCATAAAAAAAATGGATCTTCAAGAAGAAGACTGACGCTGACGGTAATGTTACTGTCTACAAAGCTCGACTTGTTGCAAAAGATTTTTAACAAGTTCAAGGAGTTGACTACGATGAGACCTTCTCACCCGTAGCGATACTTAAGTCTGTCCGAATCATGTTAGCAATTGATGCGTTTTATGATTATGAAATTTGCCAAATGGATGTCAAAACTGCATTCCTTAATGGGTTTCTTAAAGAAGAGTTGTATATGATGCAACCAGAAGATTTTGTCGATTCAAAAGGTGCTAACAAAGTGTGCAAGCTCCAGCGATTCATTTATGGACTGGTGCAAGCCTCTCGGAGTTGGAATATACGCTTTAATAATGTGATCAAAGCATATGGTTTTATACAGACTTTTGGAGAAGTCTGTATTTACAAGAAAGTGAGTGGGAGCTCTATAGCATTTCTAATATTATATGTGGATGACATATTATTGATTGGAAATAATACAATTTTTTTGGATAGCATAAAAGGATACTTGAATAAGAATTTTTTAATGAAAGACCTTGGTGAAGCTACTTATATATTGGGCATCAAGATCTATAGGGATAGATCAAGACGCTTAATTGGACTTTCACAAAGCACATACCTTGATAAAGTTTTGAAGAAGTTCAAAATGGATCAATCAAAGAAAGGTTCTTGCCTGTGTTACAAGGTGTGAAGTTGAGTCAGACTTAATGTCCGACCACTGCAGAAGATAGAGAGAAAATGAAAGGCATTCCCTATGCCTCAGCCATAGGTTCTATCATGTATGCAATATTGTGTACCAGACCTGATGTGTGCCTTGCTATAAGTTCAGTAGAGAGGTACCAAAGTAATCCAGGAGTGGATCACTGGATAGTGGTCAAGAACATCCTGAAATACCCGAAAAGGACTAAGGATATGTTTCTCGTTTATGGAGGTGACAAAGAGCTTGTCGTCAATGGTTACGTCGATGCAAGCTTTGACACTGATCCAGAGGACTCTAAGTCACAAACCGGATACGTATTTATATTAAATGGTGGAGCTGTCAGTTGGTGCAGTTCCAAGCAAAGCATCATGGCGGGATCTATGTGTGAAGCGGAGTACATAGCTACTTCGGAAGCAGCAAATGAAAGAGTCTGGATGAAGGAATTATGATGAAATACCTTGAAATGCAATCTGTACAAAAAAGATAAATTCATGGCCTGAGAGGATGAATAGTATCATGTGTTAAAAAGCCCCTTTTTGCACAGACCTCATTTCAACGTATTTTGCTTTGAAAATATGACTTTTGATGAAATTTGAAATTGGAGGCCGAGCTCCAAAAGCAATTTTCGGTGCATTTATAATTACTATAATTATTCATTTTTCCAGAAGTTTTTTCAGATTTTGATCAGAAAATTGCTAATTAAATTTCTCTTAAACTACTGTCCAGGATAGGCTGAAAGATTACCATCATATATTCTAAAGACATGATTTATAATTCAATGCATGTTTTCACACTTTTGTGTAAACTTATGAAATTTTAACGAAATTTGGTTAAAAATATATAGCTGATTTTCTCTATAAGTACTGCTTAGTTTTTACTCATCTAAGAAAACTACTAAATATCATTAATATTTACACTAGTATTTTCAGTATTTTTTGAATAGTTTCAAGTTGTGGCCAAACATTGATATTATCCATTTCCACAGAAGCTAAGTCAAAGTGAATAATCGTTCGAACAACCAATTGCACGTCAACCCAAGGTAGTGGTTAATATGTAGCTAGTTTAAAATTTTAGTGGCATGTTTGAATGGTTATCTTGAATGGTATTTGTGCATATCAGTGAGTTCCTTGTGTGTGTTTTTCTATCTTTCCATCTGATGTCTGTTAGCAAAATAATTAATTAGTACTACTCAACTCGACGAACGAGGTAGCTGGGATGCAAAATGATGAATGTTAGGTTACCCATTTGCATGCCGACAACGACTACTGCTACTACTATACAACTTGATCGGTAGTCTCTAGGTTATACCCGCGCCTACTCTCATTGCGCTCAATATGCAATGGGGATTCATAAACTCGATCTTGCTGGCGATTGGGGTTGGGACCATCGTTTAAGAAATCTTTACCTCGCATCCTTGGCTCTATGAGCAAACATTTGATAACATCTCGCAATAAGAAAAGACATAGAATAACATGATGATGCTTACAGCAATTTGACTATAACCGGATAGGCTCCTCCCACCTAACGCTTGTTTATTTACTTGCGAGTCGTGCACACGCAAGCATGCATGATTAGAGATTTAGAGTTCAAGGCCTCGATGTTGTGGGTATGGACACACCATGCATGTAGCCAACACAGATCCAGATTGTACACCCGCAAAAAGAAAAATCCAAATTGTATGTCTCAGGGCAGAGGGTTTGACTACAGTGGCTACGGACCTCATACCCTGCACCATGTCCATCCTTAGGGCAATGTACAATGCGTTATAAGATAGTCTTATCTTAGGTCTTACATTTAATTTAGATATGACAATAAAAATATCTACAATGGGTCATCTGTTTGCCTTATCTTCAATAATTAGATATTCTTAAAAACTTGATGAGACATATTGTGCTTTTTTTAGAAAAGGAGGAGGACCCCCGGCCTCTGCATTTGTATGATGCATACAGCCACTTTATTAATTATTCTCACAAGACCTTACAAAGTCATACAATAATAAGACTAAAGCCACCGTCTAAGCAACAACTGTCGCTACACCTATCCAATTGATGAAGGGGCGCTGATAGCCTGGGCCTAATACCAAACAGACATCGCAGCCAGACCTAACATCTAAGACCTGAGGTCCCAACCAGGATGCCTGCCGGGTATGGGCACCCACCAGTCCGGCGCGCTCCTCAACCAGGACGCCTGCCGGGTATGAAGCCGCCGCAACCACTTGCCACCAATCCATCTTCAGAGTTGTACTGCTGCATCACCCTTGCCCGGTCTAGCTGCCGCCGACGCCACCATGATGCCAGACAGTGTCGACCTCCTGCGCGTGTCCATCACCACACATCTGACGCCAAGCCTCCGCTGCTCCATGCTGCCAAGAGCCGCTGCCATGAATATGTAGAACGAAACACCGTTCCACAGAAGAAGCCATCCGCTGGTCCCTTGAGCCCGAGTGCATCTCCAAGAATGCCGCCCCCAAGGGGGTAACGACACATGAATGTCGTCGTCATCCAATCAATTGATCTAGGGTTTTCCCCAGAGGTATTGGGTGGGTTTGAGATTTGTACCTCGATGATGCCTTCATGAAGGAAACGACGATAAGGGCATCGTCATCACCGGCTCCGGCCAACGACCAAAAACCAGGTTTTCACCCGGACCCGTCCCAAGGAATCCACCCGACAACCTATGCACCGTCTCGACCGCCTTCAAAGCCCCAGATCTAGCCACCTAGATCCGGCAACCAACCACAATAGCAGTGCCACCGTAGGAGTCCTGGCGCACCTGCCACTGCCAGAATGTGCCTCCAGTGGAGCCTGGGAGGAGGGCTCCTACCCCCACCTCGCCAAACCGCGAGAGCCGCCGAGATGGATCTCGCGCGCTCGTCACCGTCTCTGATCCGAACCAATCTGCAAACAGATCGCCGTCACAGATCCGCCATGGACAGGGACTGCACCACGCCATGCCGCCGCGGGAAACCCGAGCTTCACCTGCCACCACCATCCAGGGCCGCCGCCCCGGGATCCAGACAAAACATCGCCGCTGCCACCGGCCTTGTTCCGCCGCCGCCGACCGGCCACTGCGACCTCCGCCGCCATGCCGCCGATGGGTCTAGGCGAGGATATCCATCCTCCCCGAGGGCACACGCCGCAGCCTCTTCTCCGCGTACCTCCGGTCGCATGGGAAGCCACCATGGCTGCGTGCCCACCCCTCGCCGGATGCCACGCACGTGCCGCCCCACCACCGGCGAAGGCCGCCGCCACGAGGAGACCCGCACGCAGCCGCCACACAGCAAGACGTCGATCCATCTGCAGCCACGCCATAGGGCCCGCCTCTGTCAAGATCGTCGCCGCCGCGCCACCAGGATCCGCGCGCCCCGGCTCCTCCGCCCGGCATGGCCGCCCCCGTAGGCCATGGACGCGAGGAGGGGAGAAGGCCCCCGCCGCCATCCACCATGGGGGGCTTTGCCCCTGCGGCTCTGGCCGGCGGTGGCGGGGAAGGGGAGGAGGGGGAGGGCAAGCGGCAGGGGGTAGCGGCGCCGCCCGAGTCACCCGCGGGAGGGGCGACACGGGGTGAGACATATTGTGTTAAAAGGTCATCTCTTGTCTTCTCTTAAATAAAAGAAGACAAGTCTTTTCTTATGATTTCCCACTCCCCACCTCATCATTTATCCTATGCGGCATTCTTAAGATAGAATCATCTCGTACATGCTCTTAAACCTAACGCATCAGCATCGCCGTTGGATTATGTGATATCACTGGTGGAAAAAGGGCCTTTGGTCGCGGTTCGCAACTGCCATTAGTCGCGGTTGCGCAACCGCGACCGAACGGGCGCGACTAAAGGCCCCACCCTTTAGTCGCGGTTGCTTAAGAACCGCGACTAAAGGCCCGTCCACGTGGGCGCCAGGTGGCCGTCGGGGCGGAGGACCTTTAGTCGCGGTTCTTCTGGCCAACCGCGACTAAAGGCCGCCGCAGGTTTAGGGTTTTAGCTCCCCCCCCCCTTAAACCTGTTTTCTGTTTAATTTGTATTGTTTTATTTCTTTTGTGCTTTATTTTAATTTTGAAGGAGTTTCACATATTCTACGGTACTACATACATGCATATGAATGTACAATTTCAAACAAATTTGAAATTAGAACCAAAAAGAATTCAAGAGGAATATACAATATATATTCAATATCATCGGATGACCATATACAATTTTGAACAAGTTTCCATACATAATTTAATGCATATAAAGTTCTACGTCCTCGTAATGGTGTTCTCCTTTAGGATGGAGGACTTCCCTCCTGAACCATCCAGCTAGTTCCTCTTGAAGTGGTCGGAAGCGAGCTTCTGGACTAACCATCATCCGGAGGTTATTCCTCTGAGCATTGGTATCACTCGGAACCCGCTCAGAGGTGTATCTCCGGATCATCTCACAGACATAGTATGCACATAGATTGGTCCCCGCTGGCTGAATATCCTCACCATTCTTAGCCTTTGCCCTTTTGAATTCTAGCTCTTTTTTGAATTCACCGACCTTTGTATCTACGAACCGTCTCCAAACCCTACGAGGCAAAGAAAATTAAATGAACAAGAGAGTTATTAGTTACTTGATATTAGGAAATGAACGAAATAGGCCGATCGATATATAGCGCAAATGAATGAAAATAATTACTTCTGCAGCATTCTTCTCATGTCGACCCAAAGCTTTGGATCCTTATTCAGAGAGTCGTGGACGAGACATTCTGAGGTGTCAACTTTAATTACTAGCAGAATCCAGTGGAACCTGCGGACACGATACATGCACAGTACGTCATGCATAACTCATCGATTAGCCGGCCACATACCATGCATGGAGTAAACAAAAGAGAATGTGCTCAAGACAGAAACACTCACCCAAAATGGTAAGGAAATAGAATATCACTTTTGAGTTCCTGCTTTGTAAGAAACTGCCACAGGTCTGCCTCCATGTCGGCGGGGTGATGCTCCAACACATATCCATTAACGATGTGTGGGTCAATGAACCCAACATCATGGATGTTCCTTACTCTGCATTCCTTAATCTTCATTCTGCATGTATAATAGCGGACACAACAATATAGTTAGGACATATATATAGTGCAGGCAATATGAACGAGATGGGGTAGAAATAAATCACTTACAGAACGTAGCAACTGATGATAGATTTGTAGAGCTCGCGCAGATTGAAAAGCTGGAACAATTCACTCAGATGAATTTGTACATAGTAATGTTTGAAGTGATGCTCATATCTAACTTCCGCATAAATATATTCTTTGGCGTTTTTATTTTTTATGTAACCCTTGTACCATTTCAGCAGACCTTTCATTTGTGGAGGTAGATCCTGTTCCTGCGCAGGCTCGACGAGAGGCCCATTCTTCACATATGTAATTACTACCTCCTTCACTGGCGCCTCATCAAGGCCTAACAGTTCACGAAGAGTAATACCTAAGTTGGCCGCTTGTTCTCTGGCACTCGTTACAGTCAATCCATGTGCTGCCGCAGCTGCTATGATATCGGGGTCATCCGGACCGGCGGCTTTCAGTATAAGCGGGGCAATCGATTGTTTACTTTGTTCCCCGAGCTGGGCAACTCGTTTCCCACTTTTTTTACTTTCTAATTCCGTTTTCTCGGCCTCCTCCAAGGCTTTGTTCTCCTGGTTCTCCGCCCGCTCTTTCTTCTCCTTCAACATGAGTGCCTGCCTACGAAGTTCACGTGCATAGTCGTCAGGCAGATTCTTCGCGACTTGGGACGGTGTGCTCAAAAATGACTTAGCCCACTTCTTTTGCTCATCAGAAAATACTGGCTTGGGCTCGGGCTCTCTTTTCTTCTTGCAGTCCGCCTTCCATTTCTCATGATCAGCAGCCGCGGCCGCGGCAGTTTCCTCGGCACTACGTTCCCAAGGCCTAGTGGGGAGAGGCTTCAATGATGGCTCCGGTACCTTTGTGGTCTTAGGTACATAAGGGTCCGGGTTAATAATCCAGGACTGCTTCTGCTTCTTTGCCGGAGGTGGATTGGGGGGCGATGTCTGATCACCCGCCGGACGAGGACTGGGGGGCGGCGTCTGATCACCCGCCGGACGTTGTGGACTGGGGGGCGTCGGCTGACGTGACGGAGGTGTAGGTGAACCGCCACCACCGTAGGGGGGTGGACTTGTTGTCCTTGGCGCCTCGCCTGGAAACTTGATAAACTTCTTTTGCCATAGAATGAAATGGCGCTTGACATCTCCAAGTCTTTTCTCCCCTTCAGGTGTAGCAATGTCAATCTCCAGGTCCTCAAACCCTTGGACTATGTCCTCCACCGTGACACGAGCATATCCATCTTGAATGGGGGTGTTGTGGTGGAGTGCTCCAGGTAAACATGGTAAAGCACTGCCGATGGCTACCTTCATGGACATGTTCCCGATAGGATAACACAGATGACATTCTTTCATCTCCTTTATATCGTCCACGGGGTAGCGAGGAGGCTCCGGTGCAGTAATTTCGACCACCAGAGGCTCCGGTGCAGTAATTTCGACCACCAGAGGCTCCGGTGCAGTAATTTCGATCGTCGGTGCATCTGCACCAGCCGGTGGGGCCTCCGTGGAAGCCACACTGCTTCTCCGCTGCTGGCTTCTGAGATCCGCTGGATGATCTTCATGCTGCGCCCGAGCTGCATCTCGTTCGGCTACTAGTACACTCACGGTTTTCTTCATCACATCCATTTCCGATGCCAACCGCGCCACAACATCTGCTTCCCGATCCATCTTTCTCTTTCGGCTTCTGTAACCGTACGGGTCATCGTTCTGGGGGAACCCTATTTTCCACGGAATGTGCCCCATGCCTCGTACACGTCCTCCGTGTTCAGGATTCCCGAGGGCTTTTGTCAGCGCGTCGTTCTCTCTGTTGAACTTGATCTTCCCCTCTTGAGCATCCCTCATTGCATCAATAAGGGCTTGGGTGGGTTTAATTATTTTGCCCCGATAAACACAGTCCCCTGTCTCCGGGTTCAGCGTTCCCCCATGCCCGTACCACCAGCTTTTGGCCCTTGGGTCCCATCCCTCCATACCTGGACGGATTCCTCGCGCCCTCAGCTCGTTCTCCATCTTCTCCCACCTAGGCTCCCAAAGGCGATACCCTCCTGGCCCCATAATATGATTGTACTCCTTCTTAGCCGCATTTTCCTTATTTTTTTCGATATTTGAATGAACTGCTCCGATTTCTTTTGCTTCACAAATTCTGGCCAATCATGTTTCAGTTTCTCATATTGTCCTTTGAAATCCGGAGTCTTGTTCTGCTTGACAAACTGTTTGACTAGCCTCCTCCTTTCCTTGTTTTCCTCAATCTTGTTACCCTCCTCATCGAATTTGTTGTATTCCGGAGGTAGAACGAAATGTTCCATAAGCTTTTTGAAGCAATCTTTTTTTGTTCTCTTATCGACAAAAGTGAAACCAGCAATTCGTGCCTTCTTTGGCTTATTCCACTCCTGGACGGTGATCGAGACGTTGTCTCTAACAATGGCTCCGCATTGGTTGACAAACTTGGTGGCGTTCTTGCGGGGCTCCAGCGGCCTGCCGGTTGCACTGTCCACAACCTCGATGGTGCATGTTTCTCCTTGTTTCATCGTCTTGGTTGCGCCACGCTTTGACGACGTACTCGATTGTTTCGACGATCCGGCCGAGGGCTAAAATAAGAAAGAGAGTCGCGCGCGTTAGTCCACACATATTTATTCAAATCAGTTAGTTTGTATCACCAGAGGCTCAATGTATATATATATACCTCGGCGCCGGAGGTGGTTGCTACTTCCATTTGAAGATCGTCGTTTATCGACGTTTGTTCGGCATCATCTTGCTGACGGCGCCCTTCATCTTCACCGTCAAGGTTCAGATAAGAAGAGATATCATCTTCTTCTTGTCCGGTCGGCACATATAGAATATCGCCGTTTATGATGCCGAACATATGTGCTTCACCGTCCGGATCATAGTTGTCCATAATCGGGTCAGCTCTATCGTCCGCCATTATATCAGTCCTGAAAACATGTAGTAAAAACAAATTAATTAAGTGAAGAA
>NC_041381.1:553128052-553148284 GCF_002162155.2 Triticum dicoccoides
GGCGTTGAGGGCGGGCGAGAGGCGGCGCGGTGGGCGAGGGAGGCCGGCGGGCGGCGTACGAGGGCGAGAGGGGGCGGCGAGCGCCGTACGTGGGCGAGAGGGGGCGGCGGGCGACGGTGGGCGGCGTCGAGGGCGAGGGCGACGGCGGGCGGCGTCGAGGGCGAGGGCGACGGCGGGCGGCGTCGAGGGCGAGGGCGACGGCGGCGGTGTTGATTCGGAGAAGACGAGAAGGGGTTCGGGCCCTTGTATTTATAGCCCCCCCTTTAGTCGCGGTTGGGGAGGTGACCCGCGACTAAAGGGTACCTTTAGTCGCGGTTGGGGAGGCGACCCGCGACTAAAGGGTAACCTTTAGTCGCGGTTGGGGAGGAGACCCGCGACTAAAGGGCTTTTTTGACGGGTTTTTGTTCCCGCGCGCAACGACCTTTAGTCGCGGTTGGGCAGGCCAATCGCGACTAAAGGTATTCTTAAAATACTTTTTCTTTTTCAAAATGTTAAAAATACAAATAATATATCGAAAAATTCAGAAAAATAAAACTAATTCAATTCAATATGTTAAAAACACAAATACTATATCAAAAAATTCAGAAAAATAAAACTAATTCAATTCAAAATTCTAAAAATACAAATAATATATCAAAAAATTAAGAAAAATAAAACTAATTCAATTCAAAATTCTCAAAATACAAATAATATATCAAAAAATTAAGAAAAATAAAACTAATTCAATTCAAAATGTTAAAAATACAAATAATATATCAAAAAATTCAGAAAAATAAAACTAATTCAATTCAATATGTTAAAAACACAAATAATATATCAAAAAATTCAGAAAAATAAAACTAATTCAATTCAATATGTTAAAAACACAAATATTATATCAAAAAATTCAGAAAAATAAAACTAATTCAATTCAAAATTCTAAAAATACAAATAATATATCAAAAAATTAAGAAAAATAAAACTAATTCAATTCAAAATGTTAAAAATACAAATAATATATCCAAAAATTCAGAAAAATAAAACTAATTCAATTCAAAATTTTATACGCCTAGGCAGGAGTATGACTAAATCACTCCAAATTTCATGTATCATCAGTGGTATCTCGAATCATTCGAAAATGGACACCAAACACATCACGGGTAATATAATTCACATGATCCATTCAACAAAGTTTGGTACAATAAATTATTACACATCATTTCTTCCCTTGTGTCCCTGCTTGCTTACGATTGTGCCGTATCCATGGAGCATCCTCATCATTTAACTTAATGCTTGGGTCGGTGTTCACTTTGAAGGGCGGAATTTCAGCAAACATATTATAATCTTCTGACATGTCTGTCTTGTCCTCCACTCCCACGATGTTTCTTTTTCCTGAAAGAACAATGTGGCGCTTTGGATCATCGCATGATGTACTGATCGTTTTCTTATCTTTCTGTTTCCTCGGTTTGCTACTCATGTCCTTCACATAGAAAACCTGAGCGACATCTTTCGCTAGGACGAATGGTTCGTCAAGGTAACCAAGATTGTTGAAATCCACCATTGTCATTCCGTATTGCTGGTCCACCTTTACCCCACCTCCTGTTAGCTTGAACCATTTGCACCAGAACAAAGGGACCTTAAAGGAGGGTCCATAGTCAAGTTCCCATATCTCCTCTATGTAACCATAATATGTGACCTTTTGCCCATTCTCGGTTGCTGCATCAAAGCGGACACCACTGTTTTGGTTGGTGCTCTTTTTATCTTGGGCGATCGTGTAAAATGTATTCCCATTTATCTCGTACCCTTGGAAAGTCGTTATAGTCGAAGATGGTGTCTTGGCCAACATGTATAGCTGATCTACAACATCATTGTCATTCATTAAATGTTTTCTCAACCAACTGCCGAAAGTCTCCATGTGGGCCTTCCTAATCCAGGATTCAGGCTTCCCCGGGTTGTCCGAGCGTAAAATATTCTTGTGTTTCTCAAAGTACGGAGCCACCAAGCTGGAATTGGTCAGTACAGTGTGGTGTGCTTCAGTCAGAGAATGGTCGTCCATACATGTCGTTGATTTCCTTCCGATCGTGCCTTTTCCACTAAGTCTCCCCTCGTGCCGCGATCGAGGAAGACCAATCGGCTTAAGGTCAGGAACAAAGTCAACACAAAACTCAATTACCTCCTCATTTCCATAGCCCTTGGCGATGCTTCCTTCTGGCCTAGCACGGTTACGAACATATTTCTTTAATACTCCCATGAACCTCTCGAAGGGGAACATATTGTGTAGAAATACAGGACCGAGAATGAAAATCTCTTCGACTAGGTGAACCAAGAGGTGCGTCATAATATTGAAGAAGGATGGCGGGAACACCAACTCGAAACTGACAAGACATTGGATCACATCGTTCTGTAACCGTGGTAGATCTTCTGGATTGATTACCTTCTGAGAGATTGCATTGAGGAATGCACATAGCTTCACAATGGCTACTCGAACATTTTCCGGCAGGAGCCCCCTCAAAGCAATCGGAAGCAATTGCGTCATAATCACGTGGCAGTCGTGAGACTTCAGATTTTGGAACTTTTTCTCCGCCATGTTTATTATTCCCTTTATATTGGACGAGAATCCAGACGGGACCTTCATACTGCTCAGGCATTCAAAAAAGATGACCTTCTCTTCTTTGGTCAGAGCGTAGCTGGCACGACCTTGAAACCATTCCGGAATCAGGGTCTTTCAAACGTTGCTGGTCCTGCCGTGCTTCCTTTGTATCATTTGTCTTCCCATACACGCCCAAGAAGCTTAGGAGGTTCACGCAAATATTCTTCGTAACGTGCATCACGTCGATTGCAGAGCGGACTTCTAGGACTTTCCAATATTCTAGCTCCCAGAATATAGATTTCTTCTTCCACATGGCTGCGTGCCCGTCAGCTCCCTTCGGAACTGATTGTCCGCCAGGACCGTTTCCAAAGATGACTTTCAAATCCTTGACCATATCAAATACCTCAGCACCAGTGCGTTCCGCAGGCTTTGGCCGGTGATCTGCCTTGCCGTTGTAATGCTTGCCTTTCTTTCTTACTGGATGAATTTTCGGAAGAAATCGACGATGCCCAAGGTACACGTTCTTCTTACAATTTGGCAAATGTACACTTTCAGTCTCATGTAAGCAGTGCGTGCATGCATTATATCCCTTATTTGACAGTCCCGAAAGGTTACTAAGAGCAGGCCAATCGTTGATGGTTACGAAAAGCAACGCTCGTAGGTTAAATTCCTCTTTTTTGTGCTCATCCCACACACGGACACCAGGTCTGCCCCACAGCTGTAAAAGTTCATCAACTAATGGCCTTAGGTACACATCGATGTCGTTGCCGGGTTGCTTCGGACCTTGGATGAGCACTGGCATCATAATGAACTTCCGCTTCATGCACAACCAAGGAGGAAGGTTGTAGATGCATAGAGTCACGGGCCAGGTGCTATGGCTGGAGCTCTGCTCGCCAAAAGGATTCATGCCATCTGTACTTAGACCAAATCTTATGTTCCTTGCGTCAGCTGCAAAATCTTTGAACTCTCTGTCGATCTTTCTCCATTGCGTTCCATCTGCGGTGTGTCTCAACTCCCCGTCCGACTTACGGTCCTCTTTGTGCCATCGCAATAACTTGGCATGCTCTTTGTTCCTGAACAGACGTTTCAACCGTGGTATTATAGGAGCATACCACATCACCTTGGCGGGAACCCTCTTCCTGGGTTTCCCGCCCTCAACATCGTCACCAGGGTCATCGCCTCTGATCTTATAACGCAATGCAGTGCATACCGGGCATTCATTCAAATTCTCGTATTCACCGCGGTAGAGGATGCAGTCGTTGATGCATGCATATATCTTCAGAACCTCTAAACCTAGAGGGCAGACAACCTTCTTTGCTTCGTACGTACTGGCGGGCAACTCGTTATTCTTTGGAAACATATTCTTCAACATTTTCAGCAAGTTTTCAAATGCCGAGTCAGCTACACCTGCCTGTGCCTTCCATTTCAGCAAATCCAGTGTGCAGCCCAGCTTTTTCAGACCATCATCGCATCCAGGGTACAACGACTTTCTGTGATCCTCTAACATGCGATCCAAATTCTCCCTCTCCTTTTCAGTTTCGCAGCGTCTCCGTGCATCAGCAATGGTCCGACCAAGATCATCAACGGTCTCATCACGTGCCTCTTCTTCACCTTCACCTTCACCTTCACCTTCACCTTCCCCTTCACCTTCCCCTTCACCTGCCCCTTCACCTTCCCCTTCACCTTCAGCATCCTCCATGAAAGTATCACCGAAATGAGCAAGATAGCTTTCATCAATGAAATCATCCCCTTCTTCATCTTCTTCCATTATAACCCCTCTTTCTCCATGCTTGGTCCAACAATTATAGCTTGGCATGAAACCGTGCCGAAGCAGGTGCAGGTGAACTTCTCTTGAGGAAGAGTAACCCTTCTGATTCTTACAGTCAACACATGGACAGATAACAAAACCCTTCTGCTTGTTCGCATTAGCCACTACGAGGAAATCTTTCAAACCCGTAGTGAACTCGCGGGAGAGTCGGTTACCGTACATCCATTGCCGATTCATCTGTATTATTATAATATAAAATATATAATTAACCATCATGCATTTGTTAAAGTAACTAGCTATAAACAATAGAAATTAAACAATGAACAACACACATGCATATTTTATCAATGACACACATGCATGAAAGGTTCAAGTTGCTAACCGCGATCGAGGAGGAACCTCAAGTGTGGCTCCAACACTTCATATCATGTTTGTTTCACGCTGTTGGGCATTTCATCAAACACCTTGTGTGCATAAGAGGAACCAAAAGCAAACCTACACCCCCTTGTGAAGAGAAGTGGCACCAAATGACTAAGTGAGTGCGCTGAACTGGTATATATAGGGGAGGAGCTTTAGTCGCGGTTGGCCAGGCCAACCGCGACTAAAGGCCTTTGGGCACCTTTAGTCGCGGTTGGCCTGGCCAACCGCGACTAAAGCCCCTCACGTGCACCAGCTGGCCACCGAGCGCCCTGGCCCAAGCCTTTGGTCGCGGTTCGTCTGCCGAACCGCGACTAAAGACTTCATTAGTCGCGGTTCCTACAGTTTCGCGACTAATGGGGCTAGATGGAAGCCTCTTTTTCTACCAGTGTATGCTCTTTGGACGGTGTAGATTAGCAACCAGCTCAGATTAAACTACTAGGAGTACATCAAATGATTGTGCAAACACTCGCTCTCATGTTGTTCATCACTGGCTGGTACAACAAATATAGATAGAAACACATACGTATTTCACAAAAACATCTGCGCTGAGAGAACCAGAACAGCAACTAAGCTATTGGAACACCCGAAAAAAAAAACACTAAGCTATTGGAACAGAGGAATGGCGTCAAAATCCATGAACTCGCAGTCGAACTGGCTATCGCCGAAGCGGTCCCAGTCCAAGCAGCCGGATAGAGGGTCCCATGCCGGGGAAGCACAAGAGAAGTCGGCCGACGAACTCAGCTCCGCCGCCGCCGGGTCCGTCGAGTGTGAGTGCTCTGACGTTGACTCAACTTTGACCTCTTTCACTTCGAATTCCTCCAGCGAGCACACGACCTGCGACGAGCGTGAGGCCCCGCTGTCGCTCCTCCGGCCATCGTCGGTGTCGCTGGGCAAGGAGAGCCACGGCTTGCCGCTGCTCGCGGTGGCCGACCCGAAGTTGATGACGAATGGCTGCATCTTGACGTCCTCGGCCTCCAGGACGGCGCCAGCGGCGTCGCCCTGGCAGCAGGTGTGGTCGCCGAAGTAGGTGATGACGTAGAGGGAGGGGTCATCCTCCGCCTGCTGGACCTGCCTCGTCGCCTGGCAGCCGATGTCGTGCTTGTAGGTGCACCTGAAGTAGAGCCTCGGGTGCTTGTTGTTGTGGATCTCCTTCTGGCCGTACTTCCTCCATATGAACCCGTCCTCGGCCGTCCGCCTCCTCTCGACCCTCGCCTCCTTCTCTCCGCTGCTCTCGCGCATCCTGGAGAAAAAAGTGAACCCGTCTTGTTAAATCAATGCTCGGCTGGAAACCTGAACGCCGGCGCGGTGGGCAACACCGCCCTGCTCATGTGCAAGCGCAACATCAGTTTGCTAGCGAGCATACCTTCTTTTCGGCCTCGTCAGGTTGTCAGCGCCGCCGGGTCCCGACTTTCGCTTCCTGCCACCGGAGACACCGACCACGGCGCCTTCGCCGCCGTGGAGCGCGGCGAGCGCGCGGTCGCAGCAGCGAAGGATCTCCGCGGCGAGCTCCCGGATGCCGGCGTTGTCGGGCGACGACGCGCCCCGGAGCAGGGCCTCGAGGACGGCGGCCGAGTCCCGGCCCTGCACGACCAGCTCGGACACGGTGGGACAACCCGCGGGAGTGACAAGTGCCGCCATGTGTCTGCTGATCCAAAGATTGCTTTCTTCCTTGGCTCTACGCGACTCCGATGATTGTGCTGTGGCAGCTGCTCTGGATCTAAAGCTTTTCGTCCGAGGAGGAGGAGGTGTAGGTGGTGGTGGAGGTCCCCGTGGAAAGGTGGTGTAGATTTATACACGCACGCGGCTGAGTTTGGAATTTGGAACGATCTTTGGACAGCGCCAGCTCGAGGAAGCAGCGGCGACCAAGGAGCACATGGCACGTACCAACGTATAGTACGTACGGTGGTGCTGAGCTCGATCGAGAGAGTGAGGCTCCCTCAACCAAATCACATCAATTAATTTACCCACGTGCCGTTTCGAATACGCGCGGTTGCTTCCATCATGTACCGCGTCGCATGGCGCGTCGTACCTCGGCTAAAGTAACGAGACTACGAGAGTAGTTGCAGGGGACCAACCGAGGCGTTCACACCTGCACACTTCACCACTATATTTTTTTTGCGGGTACTTCACCACTATAGTTGATACAGTATGTTGCAATGGCATTTAGATTGTAGCGCTAGTACTTGGCCAACTCCAACGCGCGGCTGCATTTGGTCCGTCCTGTTCGTTTTGGGTCGAAACAAACAAGAAAATGCGGTCCAACGCGTCACGCAAACGGGTGGGCGTCCGTTTTCTGTCCGTTCGTGACCATTTTCGGCTCAAACTTGAACCGTGGTTGGGTCGAAACGGAGAGACCGTGGACACGCGCGACGCCCACCCTTGTCCTCTCCCTGGCCCGCACGTCAGGGGCACAACCTCCCCATTTCCCTCGTCTCCCCCAAAACCCTCCCGCCTCCCGCCATGGCCACCGAGCCAAAGAACGCCGCCACTGCCATTCCGGCCGCCACTGTCGTCGCGCCTATTGGGAATATAACTATTAGGGATGACCCACCCAGGAGGGCCGGGTCATACCACTTGCGGTTCAGAATGACAAGGCCCATGAAGATGTTGAAGATGGCGGTTCAGGAGGCAGGCTTACTGAAGGCCCAAGACCCAAAGGCGACTTGAGGCCCACGGGCGTAAACCAAATATGTTAACTTGTATGTTAAGGAAAGTGTAGATTCTGTCACCGAGCCGGACAGGTTGTGTATAAGCCGGCCGGGACTCTGGAGGCCGCCGGGCATCAGCCTATGTATATAAAGGGGTGACCCGACGGCGGTTTAGGGAAAGAAAGAAGAGATCGAGAACTAGGTCAAGCGTATTCGCTTCCTGATAATCGAAGCCCAAGCAATACCACCCTAAACTGGATTAGGCCTTTACCTCCACCGCAAGGGGCCGAACCAGTATAAACTCTCTGTGTCCCTTGTCCCGTTTAATCCCTTCAATCTCACTACATTGCGATGGCTTCACACATAAGTCCTCACGCTAGGGCATCTGACGTGACAATTCCACGACAGTTGCGCCCACCATGGGGCCAGCGCACTGTGGTTTCGAGTTCTTGAAGGGCAGCTTCGCAGGGCTCAAGGGGTATGCTCTGGGCCGGATGACCAAGAGTCGTCGCGGCAAGCTCTACATCGACGACGAGGGCTGGGGCCCCGAGGTCAGCTCAATCGAGTACGGGTACCGGGTCCCCTTTGGCGGGATCCACATCTTCATTGGCAAGATTGGTGAGTCGGAAGCTGAGTCGGACATCTGCACCGACATTGTCGAGTCGGCTCGGCGCGCGCAACCCGCCAAGGTTAAGTCTGCCCCGAAGCATGTTTTTGTTGGTTTCGCTCATGGAGCGAAGCTGAAAGGAGGATCTGAATCTGGTGGTGAGACAGTTATCTACTCAGGCGACGAGTCCTCTACTAGTGAGACCAACTCCATCTATCAGGTTCAGGATGGCGGGCTTGGGGGCTGTTCCGATGGTGACAGTATTCTAGACCCCTACGAGCCACCACACCGGTCACGATCTTCATGGCCGGTACACACCCAGGGCAGGATTCTACGACTGCAACAGCAATGATCTCCAGGTCAGTGACGACGACGGCTACCGGGGCAGGAGGCCCTGTGCGCTCGGGGCTCAAGTCTTGTTCGATCTATTGGATGCTCTGACAACGTTGTTAAAGCTGGAGGTTAACCCAGCGAATCAAACTCAGGATAACGCGGAGGTTGCAAAATTGCGTGATGAGATAGCACAAACCAAGGAGGAGCTAAACACGGAGAACACCCGAATGGCAACGGAGTGAGCAGCCTTCCACAGGGAGGCATAACGGCTTCAGGCAGAGAGCTTCTGCTTAAGCCTGGACCAAGATGCATCAAACGCTGTCTTCAACAGAAGGCATGTGAGCAGGCTGCCCCCGACTTACGATGTGAGCAACCTTTTCAACACGCCTGGGGCAGGAACCAGTAACGCGCCTGGTGTGGATCGGGCTGTTGAGGCGTCGGTGGCTGGAGAACCGGTTCAACCACATGCTATAGACCCCCCACGTTTGAACTTGACCCCTCCTCAGCACGTTCCGACGCCTCCATGGCATTTTTCTAACCCCTTGGATAACATGATAGATGCGGCTACTCGGTTGGCGGCTCTCCCATCTCAGGATGAGTTGCCAACGACAATGGAGATACGGCCAGCCGGAGAACTTCTTCAGACGGCTGTGGCACAACAGGTGGCTTATTCGTACAGTCATGATAGTATCCACTCAACACCACATCCAAGTAGGAGTTATAGCAGGCATATTGATGAACTGGCCGTGTCAAGCAGTGAACGGCACCGCAATCAGCCTTGTAGGCCTGATCCACCGTGCACTGGTAATGATGCTCAGGCTTTGGTAGAACAGGGCAGAGCACGGCGTGAGGCGGAGTTGGCGGCTCAACAACAATCTCTGGTTTATCCTTCATCGTCCATGGAGGACAGAGTGACCTCTAGAACCTTGGGTGTGCCATGTTTAGTGCCGGCTCTACGCAATGAGCGCTTGTCTAAGGATTTCAGGGGCCTCCGTAAGGTTACTAATTACACGGCGGATCAGCCCCCAGAGGCTTGGATTGAGAGTTATGACATGGCTATGGAGATGATGGATGTTGGTGATGCTGCATGTGCTAAATATTTCACCATGATGTTGGATGGGCCGGCTCGTACTTGGCTGAAAAGCCTGCCCGCTAACTTCATTGGATCATGGGAATAGTTGAAGAGGCGTTTTATTCAAAATTTTAAAGACACATGCAAGCAACCTATGTCGATTATGGATTTAGATTCTTGCGTTCAAGGTGAAGGCGACTCAACAACTAATTGGGTGCGCCGGATTTCAGCTGTTATACACTTGTCGGACAATATCAATACTGGTTCAGTGGTCCTTATATTAGAGAAGAATTGTCGC
The DNA here is from genome assembly GCF_002162155.2 of Triticum dicoccoides. Taxonomy (NCBI): domain Eukaryota; kingdom Viridiplantae; phylum Streptophyta; class Magnoliopsida; order Poales; family Poaceae; genus Triticum; species Triticum dicoccoides. The sequence goes on from NC_041381.1 coordinate 553,137,768, forward strand.
TTCCTTCCCCTTAAGCAGAAATTAGGATGGCTTAAGCGTCATTGCAATGATATGGAGGAGCTCATGGAGGCTCTCGTCAAGTATGCTGACTTTGATAGCAGTAAATATCCTGAGTCTGATGATGAGAAAACTAGGAAGGGGATGCCGGGTGGCAATGCAAAAGGACAGCATAACACGGCAGGTCAAGGTGGTAATGGTAAACGTAAGGCAGACGACGGTTTAGATTTTGTGGCTAACACCAGCTCGCAGAATAACAACCAACATTGTAAGGGGAAAGCTCAAGCGCCCTTGTTTGGAGGGCCAAAGTTCAACCTTGAAGCTATGATGAATCAGCCTTGTCCGAAACATGGGACCCAGGATAAGCCGACCAGTCATCTGTGAAAGGATTGTTTTATCATGAGGGATTATAGAAATTCTAATTTTTTTCAGAACAATCATGGCCCAAACGGCGGTTCAGGTTCCGGTTCTCATGGACCTGGCTTTGGAGGGGGCGGTTCAAGCTCTGGCTTTCAAGGCCAAGGAAATCATAGTGGTTTTAATCAGCAATCTGGCCAAGGGAATTAGTAGCAGCAGTCTGGTTATCAGAGTAATCCAAAGCAGCTGAATGGTGGTTAGTATCATGTGTTCACCACAAGTTTATGCAAGCGAGATCAGAAAATCCATAAGCGAGCGGTGAACTCTGTTAAGACGGCAGTGCCTCGTTACTTAAGGTGGTCTGAGCAGCCTATTGTATGGAGCCGAGAGGATCACCCGCCCCGGGTTGACAATCCAGGTCAGTTGGCATTGGTGGTTGCTCCACAGGTAGGAGGATATAAGCTCACGAAGGTGCTCATGGATGGAGGCAATAGTATCAATATCCTTTACTATGAGACCTTTTGTCATATGAATTTGACTGACAAGGATCTTAAGCCGTCTTCTACTATTTTTCATGGGGTGGTGTCTGGTAAGTCGGCGTATCCAGTGGGAAGGATAACCCTAGAGGTGGCTTTTAGAGACGACAATGATTCCAGAGCTGAGAAGTTAACCTTTGAGGTAGTGAATATCAAGAGCCCGTACCAGGCTTTGTTTGGGCGGCCGGCTTACGCCAAGTTTATGGCACGACCGTGTTATATTTATTTGCAGCTTAAGATGCCGGGTCATAAGGGCACTGTCATGGTGCATGGTAATAGAACAATCGCTCTGGATGTGTAAGAGGGTGATGCTGCTTATGCTGAATCGTCTTGTGCCACTGAGGAGTTGAGGTTTTACAAAGAAAATGTTGACCCGACGGATATGACGCCTCGAGCCCTTAATGAAGTTTAAGTCGGCAAATGATACTAAGATGGTTGACTGTGTTCCTGGCGATTCATCAAAGCAGTTCAGCATCAGCGCTAATATGGATCCGAAATAGGAAAGCGCGCTCAGTGTCGGGGAAACCGATCACCTATGGGGTCACAAGGATCCCTGCTATGTTCGGCGGGGGGTTAGTTGCACGAAGAGTAGGTCGAGTCGTTAGCACACAGAGGATTTTTATCCAGGTTTGGGCCGCGAGGATGCGTAATACCCTAGTACTGCTTTGTCTGGTTTACGAGTGTTCCTGAGCTTTTGAACTGGCTACAATGCGTGCTTTGTCCAAAAGTCCGAATCCTCTCTCTATGTGCCTTGGGCCTCCTTTTATACACAAAGGGGTTGCCATAGTGGCAGATAGGAGGTGGCAAGCTACGGTGGTATGAGCTTATCGCTCGATCAACGTAGGACAAGCGCATTTAATGTGACGCCTACGTGTCCTCTTGCTTTATTGGGGACGGCAACAGAGGCTATCCCATCCTTCGCTGCTTCTCCTTGTCTTGCCATGCGTCTGGGTCCTTGAGGCATGCAGCGCCACGCTGGTGAACCAACTGCCGTGTTGGCAACATGGTAAGCTTCCACGAAGATCTGCATGCCGTAGGCGTCTGCTTCATTGGCATGATTATCGCCGCGTTGAAGTGGTGGTGAGGTGGCGGAACCCTCGACGAGTGCGGTCCTGGCCGCGGCCCATCGATCATCCCCGGCAAGGCTTGCCGGGTGCCTTGGAGTCGTCCCCGGCAAGGGTATTGCCGGGGTTCTTGGTCATTTGATCCCACATGGACTCGTGGGTCATCGATCTTTGTGAGGAGCCGCATGCTACCAGGCATGTGCTCTTCGAGTCTTGATCTTGAACATTGTCGATGATGTCAGAGCTCACAAGCCCAAGAGTGGTGGCCTTGCTGGCTTTCTCGCTGCCCCCCCCGGCAAGGGGCTTGCTGGGGGCCTCGCAGGTCGCCTCAGCAAGGCTTGTTGCTGGGCATAGCCCTGCTGGCCTCTTGGAGCTTGCTACTCTGGGCAGCTGTCTTGACATTCGTTGCTCCCGTGTTTGCTTTCTGCTGTCTTCCTCTGCCTCGCCAAGCCTTGCTGCAGGGGGGAGCTGTGACCGTCTGTGCACAAGTAAGGGGTGCAGAAGTACCCATACTTTTGTACATCGACAGGAGCCCCTGGACCTGGGCCAGACATAAGTGCAAGGCGTAGTTGGGCCAGGCCCTAAGCAGTGTGCAGGCGAGCGTGGCAGAGGCGAACCGCCACGATCTTTCTGGTAGTCATGTTTCCCCACCACTCGCGTCGAGTGCGTGACATGGGGGTCGTGCGTGGGACGGCCTCAGCATGCTCGTGTCATCTCGCGGTCAATAGCAATGAGGCGGCCCGTGCTTCCTTTATCCAAAAAGGAAGGAATCCGCAGGGGTGCTACTCGTTTGCTAAGTGGACTCGGGCCGCAGCATGCATGGCACCACTTCCCATGATCACGGGGTGGCAGTTGGTTGTCCCACCCGTCCTCGCGCCTCCTTCTACCTCGCCACTTACCCTCCATGCGTTGGGAAGGGCAGGCGGCGGGCGCGGAGAATGTGAGCATTAATGTCGAGGCAGAAAATCAGGCGCTTGTGGATTGGGGGAGCGGGTCGGTTCCGATTCCCCAAGCTTGAAGAGGCCATATTGGTTGTGCGGGGGTGGCCCCCTATCGGGCTGGGTGGCCAGGCCCCGGCCCCGCCCCTCTATAAGGGGGAGGAGGGACAGTACTTTTCCTCATTTGCCCTCATTTTCCCTTCTTTTCTTGTCATCTCCTTCCGAACCTCCATGGCGAAAGGGCGCGCTAGCGCCCTGATGGCGGCGACGAGGGCTTCCTCTCGACAACGCGTCCCTCCTTCCTCGGAGCCTCCAGCGGTGTAGCCCGCGGCAAGGGGGAGAGGAAGGGGACGGGGCCAAGGTCGTCTCGGTGCTCGGGGAGGAGGCGGATGGGGCGGCGTACCCGTTGCGCTCCCGCCGGCGGCTCCTCCTCCGGTGGGCGGCCACATCGGTGATCAACCCTATGAGTTCTTTGTCGGGCTGTATAAGCCCGTGTGTAGTCCCCTCCGGTTTCCGACTCCGTTTGCTCGGTGATGGAGGAGGAGGCCCCGCGGGCCTTGAGGCTTCATATAAGGGACTGCGGGAACGGCAGCATGTGGGCTGACGAATACTTTCCCCGCCCTCACGTCATGTATCTTCGTCAAGGGTGGAAGACCTTCGCACGCGCCCACAGCTTGGCAGAGGGGCACGTTCTCTACTTCAAGTTAATGGAGAGCGGCCTACTCTCCGTCAAGGTCTTCGGGAACTCCGGAATTCGCCTAGGGTGCTGCATGGAGAGCTCCACTGACGATGAAAGCTCCTCCTCGAGCGACAATGGCGAGGAGGACAGCGCTAGCGACGATGATGGCAGCGGATGGGAGGACGACGATTCCGACTTCGGCTAACTGCCAGTGGCCGCACCATCGTCTGTCCTGCTCCTTCCCGCGGCAACATGCCTTGCCGGGGGCTTTGTCCTGCTGTCCCTGGTGTCGGTGGTTGGCGGGCTTCCTCGTCAAGATCTCCATCGCCTAGTTCCCCATGCCTGTCACCTTGCGCGGCCTGCCGTGCCTGGAGAGGAATGGGGCAAGAATGGGGATTACGGGACACTTGTCTTCTTTCTTAGTTTGTAGGCACTTTGTCAAATCTTAACTTTCTAGGAAATGTACTCTACCAAGCCCATGCTTATGTTCTTTAATATCTGTACTTGCATCAGCATATCAATGAAAAATATGAGCTTTTGTTGGGGACTCATGCACGGGTACGCTCGTACAGAGTCTTCCTGGCAAGCTACCTTGCCGGCGCTCCTGTGCCTGCCGGAGAATCACATCTGCCAAGTTACAGGCGCAGGGTCCAGCCCCCTGCTAAACTCTTCTTTTGCCCATGGTTACTGTAATTGCCCCGACCGAAGCAGCGTTCGAGTCGGGGACATGAGCATCCAAGTCTAGATAGAGTGGCGAGGTTTTCTAATGCACAAGTCACAAATTACGAACATGAATGGGCCGGGGAGGAACTTTATCTGATCAAGTTGTTGATGGAGACTCCGCGCCAAGCCGTCTTCTCAATCTCTTGCCGAGATGTTGTCACTGCGGCCGGAGGGAAGAGAAGACCGGGGCATGAAATCTTGGCGGCTCACCAACACCTATTAGAATCTAAGATAGCACAATATCCTGGACAAGTACGCATGCACTAGTAGAAAAAGGACCTAATATGAGACACATTAGTGCCGGTTTGGTTTTGAGCCGGCACTAATGTGTCCAATAGTACCGGTTCCAATGGCTAGCCGGCCGTTCTCATTAGTACCGGTTTGTGGTGAAACTATAGTACCGGTTCGTGCCACGAACCAGTACTAAAGAGGGTGGTGGCAGGGTGTTGTCAGTCTGGGGCCCGTCCAACACCTTTAGTACCGGTTCGTGGCACGAACCGGTACTAAAGGTCGACGTACATAAACCCTTCGCCCCCCGAGCCACTCTGTTCTTCCCCTTTCCCCTCACTTCCTCTGTTCTTCCCCCTCTCTCCTCGAGCTCCTCACAATTTTTTCCCAAAATTTGTCAAGATTTGAAGGCCCCCATCCATTCAAATGATCACAAAGGTTAGCAACTTTGTCCTTTCAACTCTCATTGCTAGATTAGCTCTTGCAATGCTTTGTATAGTGATTAATTTGGGAGGAATAATTATATTTGCTAGTATTTGATTTATATGCAATTTGAGCACAAAAATAACACTTAGTTTGCATATGTAGGTGTGGTTTACTTAGTGCCTTCTAAATCTCCGTCGTAACCACCGTCGATCGCCCGCACCGTCCCATCGCCACCACCTTCTGGTGTGGCTCTTGTTCATGAATGTTTTACATTACCAAATTGATGTTTATGTGATTTGGATATATAGTTACTCGTATAATTATCTTACCCATACGTTGTTTGTTATACATAGTGCCATGGTTTTGATATCCGTCCCCGTCGGCCCTCGTCCTTGTTATGATTCGGATGTGGTATATTCTCTTTTAAAACTAGTTGTTGCATTTCGTGTTTATGACAAATTATGCCCATCAAGTTGACATAGATATTTTTATCTCGGAGGTATGTGAACCGGAAATTCCAACCGACCCTATTGTCGAGAGGTTAAATTTAGTTGAAAGAGAAAACGAGTATTTGAAAGAAAAATTGAAAAGAATTGAGGGGGAGAAGATGGAATTAGAGTTGCATGTTGCCACTGTCGTCGATGATCACAAGATCAAGATGGAGAAAATGAGGTTGAAGATTAGAAAGATTAGAAAATATGCCATTGATAGTGTGGCTTGGTATCATTATGCTGTTGGATCAATTGTTACCTTAATTGCGATCTTCATCGCATTTGTTGTTGCATTTAAATTCTTTAGCTAGAGAGTTATTTGTATGTTGCATTTAATTAAGTGTTGTATATGAACTTTATGTATGAACTTTATGTATGAACTTGTATTAATTTGGTCTATTCGGTGTTGTGTAATGAAGATGAGCCGACAATGGATGTATGATGACAGATGCTCTCCCGATTTCATTAATGGCGTGCATACTTTTCTGCTTGCCGCTGAGGCAAACAAGCGGGCGGATGGTTTTATGCCTTGTCCATGTGCTGGCTGTAAGAATGGTCACAGTTACTCTATGTCAAGAACCATTCACGTCCACCTATTTGAGTCCGGTTTCATGCCCCACTATAATGTTTGGACCAAGCACGGAGAAATAGGGGTTATGATGGAAGACAATGAAGAAGAAGAGGGCGACGATGGCTATCCTGGCCATGGGTTCCCTGAATACGATGATACAACAATGGGGGAAGAAGCTGAGCCGGCAATGCAGAAAGAAGCTGAAGAAGAGGCATCAGATGAGCCCGCTGATGATCTAGGTCAGGCCATTGCCGATGCAAAGAGAAACTGCGCAAGTGATCTGGAGAGGACGAAGTTGCAGCACATGTTAGAGGATCACAAGAAATTGTTGTACCCGAATTGCGAAGTTGACAAAAAAAAAGTTGGGCACCACACTTGAATTGCTGCAATGGAAGGCAAAGAATGGTGTATCTGACAAGGGATTTGGAAAGTTGCTGGTAATGATAAAGAATATGCTTCCAAAGGACAACGAATTGCACGAGAGTACGTATGAAGCAAAGAAGGCTGTCTTCCCTCTAGGGTTAGAGGTGCAAAAGATACATGCATGCCCTAATGACTGCATCCTCTACCGCGGTGAGTACGAGGATTTGAATGCTTGCCCGGTATGCGGTGCATTGCGTTATAAGATCAGTCGCGATGACCCTGTTGATGTCGAGGGTGAGCGCCCCAGGAAGAAGATTCCTGCCAAGGTGATGTGGTATGCTCCTATAATACCCCAGTTGAAACGTTTGTTGCAAAACGAAGAGCATGCAAAGGCGATGCGGTGGCACGCAGAAGACCGTAAGAAAGACGGAAAGTTGAGAGTAACCGTTGACGGTTCGCAGTGGAGAAAAATCGAGAGAAAGTACTGGGAGGAGTTTGCAGGTGACCCAAGGAACGTATGGTTTGGTCTAAGCGCAGATGGCATTAATCTTTTTGGGGAGCAGAGCAGCAACCATAGCACGTGGCCTGTGACTCTATGTTTGTATAACCTTCCTCCTTGGTTGTGCATGAAGCGGAAGTTCATTATGATGCCAGTGCTCATCCAAGGCCCTAAGCAACCCGGCAACGACATTGATGTGTACCTAAGGCCATTAGTTGATGAACTCTTACAACTGTGGAATGAAACAGGTGTACGTGCATGGGATGAGCACATGGGGGAAGAATTTGACCTAAAGGCGTTGCTGTTCGTGACCATCAATGATTGGCCTTCTCTCAGTAACCTTTCAGGACAGACAAACAAGGGATACCGCGGATGCACGCACTGTTTGGATAATACCGACAGTATATATTTGAATAGTTGTAAGAAGAATGTGTACCTGGGACATCGTCGATTTCTTCCGAGCAGGCATCCCGTAAGAAAGAAAGGAAAGCATTTCAAAGGTGAGGCGGATCACCGGACGAAGCCTCGCCACTGTACTGGTGCTGATGTACATGATATTGTCAAGGATTTGAAGGTAATCTTTGGAAAGGGTCCTGGCGGACAACCTGTTCCGAAGGACGCTGACAGACGCGCACCCATGTGGAAGAAGAAATCTATATTTTGGGACCTGCCATATTGGAAAGACCTAGAGGTCCGCTCCGCAATCGACGTGATGCACATGACGAAGAATCTTTGCGTGACCCTGCTTGGCTTTTTGGGCGTGTATGGGAAGACAAAAGATACACCAGAGGCACGGGAGGACCAGCAACGTATGCACGGAAAAGACGACATACATCAAGGTCAGGCCAGCTACGCTCTTACCAAAGAAGAGAAGGAAATCTTCTTTGAATGCCTGCTCAGCATGAAGGTACCGTCTGGCTTCTCGTCGAATATAAAGGGAATAATAAATATGGCAGAGAAAAAGTTCCAGAACCTAAAGTCTCATGACTGCCATGTGATTATGATGCAACTCCTTCCGGTTGCATTGAGGGGGCTTCTACCGGAAAACGTTCGATTGGCCATTGTGAAGCTATGTGCATTCCTCAATGCAATCTCTTAGAAGGTAATCGATCCAGAAATCATACCAAGGTTACAGAATGATTTGGTGCAATGTCTTGTCAGTTTCGAGTTGGTGTTCCCACCATCCTTCTTCAACATCATGACACACGTCCTAGTTCACCTTTGCGAAGAGATTAACGTTTTGGGTCCTGTATTTCTACACAATATGTTCCCGTTTGAAAGGTTCATGGGAGTCTTGAAGAAATATGTTCATAACCGTGCTAGGCCAGAAGGAAGCATCTCGAAGGGCCATGAAAATGAGGAGGTCATTGAGTTTTGTATTGACTTTATTCCTGACCTTAAGCCGATTGGTGTTCCTGAATCGCGGCATAAGGGCAGACTGGAAGGAAAAGGCACGCTAGGAGGGCATCAAATAATATGTATGGACGAGCATTCTCTCACTGAAGCACACTACACAGTTCTACAGAATTCCGCCTTGGTGGCTCCGTATATGGAGGAACACAAGAATTTTCTATAGTCCAAACACCCGGAGAAGTCTGATGACTGGATTACACGCGAACAAACGAGGACTTTCGCCGGTTGGTTGCAGAAACGTGCCCTGAATGATGGCGATATTCAAAATGACCTGTACTCGCTGTCCCAGTTACCATCTTCGAATATAATGACTTTCAAAGGGTACCAGATAAATGGGAATACATTTTACATGATCGCCCAAGATAAGAAGAGCACCAACCAAAACAGTGGTGTCCGCTTTGATGCAACAACCAACATGGGAAAGGAAACATATTATGGTTACATAGAGGACATATGGGAACTTAACTATGGATCAGGTGATTTGAAGGTCCCTTTGTTTCGGTGCAAATGGGTCAATATGACACGAGGCGGGGTAACGGAAGACCCGCAGTACGGAATGACAACAGTGGATATCAACAATCTTGCGAATGCAGACGAACCATTCGTCCTAGCCAATGATGTGGCGCAGGTTTTTTATGTGAAAGACATCTCTACCAGGCCGAGAAAAAGAAAAGATAAGGAAGCAAGTGGATCATACGATGAGCCAAAGCGCCACATAGTTCTTTCAGGAAAAAGAAACATTGTGGGAGTGGATGACAAGACAGACATGTCAGAAGATTATGAAAATTTTGATGAAATTGCTCCATTCACAGTGAATATTGACCCGAGCATCCAGTTAAATGATGAAGATTTCCCCTGGCTACGGCGCAAAGGGACACACGAGAAGAAAAAGTTTCACACCCAAAGATCTGGGATGTGATCGGCTTCACTATCATCACTTTCTTCTGTGTTTCACACCCAAGAGGGAATGTCTGTAATAGTTAGGGTAGTTAATTTATGTGTTTTGGCATTTGAAACGCGAAGAAACTTTATGTGCAAACAAATTCTTTTTCATGCATTTACTAATTTTTTTCCAGCTAAATGACCCTGAAATTGAAAAGCATTTGAAATGAACTCAGAAAAGGTTGAAAGTTGGCATGGTATCATAATTTCATACAAATAGCATGTGCAAAAAAGTAGAGAGGGTTACGACAAAAACTGGATACACTTCGTGTACAAAATGGACAATCTTTTTCGAAAACTGAAATGTTACAAAGGCATTTCATTTTTAAATAACCTAAGCATTACCAAATTGAATATAATGATAAAACACACTAATATTAAACATAAGAAAAAAGAATCACTGAAAAATCTTTTTCCAAAGTTAAGTTATTCACAAACTAGTGATTCACACAAATTTCAAATAATTCAAAATTTAAACTATTCAAATTTGAAAACTACCGGCACTAACAGATCAAAGTTTGTAAATTTTTGTACCTAAAGCAAAAATATTCACAAAGAAACTCTAAATACAGCAAAAACAACTCAAAAAATAAATAAAACAAATAAAAAAGCAAAAAAATTAAGAAAATAAAAAAAGCCTGCCTACTAGGCCAAAGCGGCCTGCATACGACTAGAAAGTCAACCTTTTGTTGGGCCAGGATGCAGGCCCGCAAAGGCCCAGTAAGCCCACATGGAAGCAATGAATTGGTAGGCCCAGTAGGCCTGCTTAGGAGAGGAGCTCGAGAGAGCTACCGCACTGGGGCTTATAAACCAGTGCGGTAGCCTCTCGGCTAGCGAGGTGGGACTAAACTTGCGCACCGCCTAGAGCCAGCGCACCCCCTTTAGAACCAGGTGGTGGCACCAACTAGTACTAAAGGGGGGGCCTTTAGTACCGGTTGGAGCCACCACCCGGTACTAAAGGGGGTGCGCTTCCTGCCGCTTGGCCTGGCCAAAACAGACCTTTAGTACCGGTTGGTGGCTCCAACCGGTACTAAAGGTCCATCCGATATATACAACACTTGAAAAAAAATCAGTTTCCCTCTCTTCTTCCCTCTGTTTCCTCCCTCCGTCACGCCGTCCTGCCCCGATCGTCGCCGCCCCCGCCCCTCGTCGCCGACCCCGGCCGTCCCTGCCCCTCGTTGCCGCCCCCGTCAACGTCGCTGCCCCGGCCGTCCCTGTCCCCGTTGTCCCCGTCGCCGCGCCCCTCTCCGCCCCGTCGTCGCCGCCCCGTCCCGTCGCCTCGGCCGCCCC
>NC_041381.1:553148780-553202103 GCF_002162155.2 Triticum dicoccoides
GTCGCCCCGTCGTCGCCTCGCCGGTGAGCTCGCCACGGCCGCCAATGTCCACACACACACAGACAGTACTACACACACACACACACACACACACACTACACACACACACACTACACACATTAGTTTGTTTGTTATAAATTTTTCTGTTTTTAGTTATAGAAATGTTAGAAATTATTCTGTTTTTTAGTTATATAAATATTAGAAATGTTAGTTTTATAGAAATGTTATAAATGTTTTCTGTTTTTTAGTTATAGAAATATTTATAGAAATGCTAGCAATTTTTCTGTTTTTTAGTTATATAAATATTAGAATTGTTATGGAAATGTTAGTTATATAATCATGAAATTTTAGAATTAGTTTTAGTTAGATGAATTAGATTAATGTCAAATGTTAGAATTTGCATATATATAGAATTTTAGTTATGACAATCCAATCATTTAAAAAATGTTACTTTTTGCGGGCATATAGTATTTGTTCTCGACGATATGCCCAGCCCGCATCCTCGCCGTCGACCCGTTCGCGACGACGTCATGCTTCAGGGGACCCATGTCCAGGACTGGGCTCCGCTGGGCTGGCACTGGGAGGTGCTACCTGGAGGGGCGCGCCGCTTGGTGAGGAACCCGACCTCCGGTCCCGTCGTCGACCATGATCTTCTTTGGTGGCGTTCGCGTGGGCCACATTCGGTGCAGAGGCAGTCGGCCCCGCCGGAGGTGGTGCGTAGCCGTGTCAGGGAGGAAGATGAGCACGTCCATCGCTACATGGCTGCTATGGACGACGTCAGGTTCTCGACTACTTGGCGGGTTCTTTGGGCAGATGACCGGAGATATGATCTTGTGATGGTTCCTTCTCTTTGGGTGTGCACCGCCCGCGCCCCAGGAATCGCGAGTGGTGCCTTAGATACTTCTGTAGTACTCGATCTTTATTAGGTACCTAGCCAGTGATGTATTCGATATATAGTATTCGAGACGATGTATTCGAGATTATATATATTAAGACGATGATGTATTCGAGATTATATATTCGAGAGGATGTATTCGAGATTCAGATTTTCCTTATTGATTAATTGCATCCATGCATTGTAATTTGAATACTAAATTGTTTTACATTTCTTCTGTATTATTAGTAAAGTAAAAGCTATGACGGACAATACTGGCAGAGAGAGAGAAGAGGAATTGTTCGACATCATACGCATCCCTCACAGGCTAGATGATCTGAATGAAGCAGATGACGGCTCCCAATATCTTAACAATACCGGAGAGGGTGATGAAAAGATATTCGATCTCGACGACCGGGCTGATGAAGTCATGATCTATGATTATGATTATGACACAGACAATGTTTGTGATGACACAGACAATGCTGATCTTCAAATAACAAACACTACCGGCGAGGTATATTTATATAAGCATGCATCATGGTGATCATCACATGTTTTTTTATTGAAGATATATTAACGAATCGATCTTTCTTCTTTCAGCCCTCCGGATCGAGCAAATCTGCTTCTACAGATAGCAAGACAAAGCGAGGCCTGGGCAGATTGTTGAAGGATGGTGTAAAGTACCACATCGAATCCATCAAACCTAGTGGCGAACCCCTCACGCCTAAGAACATTGCGAACAAGTGGACTCGTTAGTGCAGAGTTCTTTTGAAGGACAAACTCCCGATCTCCATTCAAGAATGGAAAGAGCCAAAGACTAAATGTCCAGGTGTTACTTGGGTCGATGGCAGAGCCAAAGAAGACCTACTGAAATCTATGATGGAACATTTCACCCTACTAGATCATTTCACTAAAGCAGATTGGACAAAGTCAAGGCCGCTGCTCTTAAGAAGATGGCAATTGCATTCAACACCCACAAGAAAACTGTATGGGCCAACTACCTCGCTAATGAAAGGAAGACTCCAGATTTCAAGGGAACACTGGAGAAGCAAATAGAACATTGGGACGATTTCGTGACCTTCAAGGATTCAGAAATATCTAAGGAACGGTCGATGAAAAACAAGGCAAATGCCGCAAGAAAGACGCAGTTCCATAGGCTGGGTCCAGGTGGCTACGCGATGGCATTGCCTAAGTGGGATAACTCTGAACAAGAGATGGAGGATGCAGGGGTCACTCCGGTTACCCGGCACTGCCCCCCCAGGTGCGGAACTTGGTTCTATGCGCATGGGGGGGCGTTGGACCCGAAGACAGGCCTGGTTTCGAAGAAGGCAAGTCTAAAAGGAGCCGAACAAAAGATAATTGACGCAATAGAAGAAGCTCGAGCGGGGGTGTTCACGCCCAACAGAGAGAACGACGAGCTTACGCGCGCCCTGGGAAATCCTGAACACCCAGGAAGAACATGAGGCATGGGTGTTATTCCCTGGTATGAGGGCTTTTTGGACTAGAATGACGACTATAGGTGTCGTGCAAGAAAGAAGATGGAGGAGGAGAAGAAGAGCAAGCTGGAGGAGGAGCAGAGGAAGCAGGACGCAGAACGTCTTCAAGGCCTAGAAGCAAGGCACGCAGACCTGGCACTCAAATTCCAGCAGCAGCAGATCGACTCACTTAGCCAAGAAAGGGGGTCTCAGCAGCGGTAGCAGCAAGCGGATGATCGTCCAACATTGGATAGCACCGTCCCATCCATGCCGAGAAGCAGCGTTGGTTCTGCCCCAGGCGACACACTGCTGGATACATACCCTGTGGATGACATCATAGAGAACACTAACTATGAGCTACACTCCAAAATGAAGAACATATCCATGGAGGTGGCGGACGGCGTTGCTTTTCCAGTTACCCCCGAAGCAACCTACCATTGCATCCCGATTCCAGAGGGCTATGCTCGTGTCATGGTTGATGAAGTGGTGGACCCATATTCGGGGCTAACGCTTGACATTCCTGTAGGTGAAGACGAGCGCACACTTGGAGAGGCCATACATCGTATCATCCTATGGAGAAAGGATTGCATAATCTTTCGAAGTCCACCGACACCGTGTCGTCTGCCGACTCCTTGAAGTCCGCCATCGAGTCAGCAGACTCCCGCTCCTCCAAGTCCACGAACGTGTGAGACGAATCCTCCTTGAAGTCTGCCACCTCCTCCTAGTCCGCGAACGCATGATCTGACTCCTCCTGTTTCAAGCCCGGCACAGCGTCATGCCACTTCTCCGGTTGCAAGTCCGGCACATCGTCAGGCCACTTCTCCTGGTCCAACTCCACGTCAGCCGTCTCCGCCGTCTCAGCAATCGCAGAAGAGACATCCCGCAGCTTTGGTGCATAGCGGTATGAGTCGCGGTAGTTCAGGAAGTACAGGCGAAGGCAAGCGATATAAATATGGTCCAAGCCTCGCTCCTCTTCCTCAGAGGCCTTACGACATGACTAAGGAGCAAAACACATCCATAGTGCAAGCCCAAGTGGACGCCCATTTTGGACCGAAACCGGCACCGCCGCCAAAGGAGAAAGTGCCTGAGAAAGTAATTGACTAATTCATTCGTATGGCTAGAGAACCAGCTCCCAAGCCTGTTGACTCGGACTATGAGCGCCAAATCAGGAAGGCACATCGAGCACGACTACAGAAGGAAGCGAGCTCAAGCTCGAGCCAACAAGCAGCTGGCAAAAAATGCGGGAAAACCGTTCCCCAGTTGGGAGAACAGGCGGCGCAAGTGATCCCCCCACTTGTTGTGCCAACAACACATGAGAGGAGTAGTACGCGCGCCAAATATTATTGTGGGCAAACCGTTAGCATTCCGCAGCATGGCGATGAGGTAATAACAGAGGATCATATAATGCAGGCTCAAATGCTCAATATCTCTGTTGGACAACTCCTCGAAATCGAGCCCATGCCTACGCTTAAAGAATCGGAAATAGCATGGCAATATGTCCGGGGCAAACCTTTGGTCCATCTAGACAAGGTCAAGGACCTCCCAACGAGAATGTATCAATTGCATCAATGGTACATGAACATTACCAAGATTTCCAATCGAGAGTCCCTCATGGTGAATGTCAAGCATGAGCATTATTACCATGAGAAAGCTCTGGCCATTGAGTATCCAGAACTATTTCAGTTATTTAATCAAGACGCACTCGACAAGTCTATCGTCCGTTGCTATTGTCTGTAAGTGATTTCTTTCTATAATTTAAGTCTCAAGCTAGTTATGTAGTGATAATTTTGATCAATCATTACATGTAATTATCCTCACTATATTCTTTTTCCGTGGTATTATATGCAGGATGAAGATGTATGAAATGAAAAAAGCTGGACGCTATGGCGTTGGGTTCATTGACCCAAATACCATTAATCAGGACATATGGGAGATTGAACATTGTAAAGCTGCTATAGAGGAAAGCATGCTAGAGTTCTTGAAGCACCTCAATACCTTCGAAGATATACTACTTCCTTACAACTTCCCGTGAGTCACATTGTCTTGTACTACAAATTCTATTTTTGCTTACTAGCTAGCTAGATGTTAATAATTAAGTGTATACGGTTTACGGTAGTTGATTAATTTTATGCACATGCCCGCTTAATTAAGACATGCAAACGTGTGCGTATGCAGTTGGCACTGGGTCTTGACAGACATTAAAGTTGAGGAAGGAAAAGTTGAATTACTGGACTCACTAACTAAAGAAGATAGAGACTACACCATCGTGAAGGGGATAGTCAACAGGTAATTTCAATCATTATTAACTATTAGTTCCTGATATGAACTATTTAATAACCCCTTTATTAATTTTCTTTGCCGGCGGGCAGGGCATGGGCAAAGTTCATCGCGGTGACTCCAGGAGAATGGAAAAAAAATTGTTTTGGCATCGACCCAAGGTAAGTAATTAAGTAGTACTAGATAGCTACCATCTCTTTAATTCTTGTTTCAATATCATTAATTAATTATTATGCTTGATTAATCATTATCTGATTCAATTCCATTCTCGTAAAGGCCCTGAGGTAGGCGAAAGGGAATAATCTGTGTGCATAGTATGTTTGCGAGAACATTCACATGATGACGTGCGAAAGGAAGATCTGATAGACAGGACTGGGTACGTTTTTGTCAGAACACTATTCATACCATTATCGATATCTAGTCACACAACTAACACACATGCATATTGATCTCCTTCTTAACAGTTCAGAGAGGTGTGGGATAAGCTCCTACCCTAGGAGCGCATACAAGCACTTCAAGAGGAAATAGCTGGATTTTTGCTCGACCAGGTCATAGATCCGAAAGGAGAATACTATTACCCGCTACCGCCCCCATGAACCACTTGTCATCGTGCTCCGAAGGCAACATGTAGTAGAAATTGTATATGTATATACATGTGTATATGTGTGAATAGTTAATGGTGTTGGCTGTGAGACATTCGATGATATATATATATATATATATATATATATATATATATATATATATATATATATATATATATATGCGGTTCTATGTACGAGAAAATCTATTTAATATATATGCATAACGTGTACAATTTGTAGTATCGTGAAATACCAGCAAACAAAAAAGAATTAAATGGAAAATAAAGCCAAATTGAAAACACAAAATTAAATCAAAAATTAAAAAAAACACCCAAACATTTAGTACCGGTTGGTGTTACCAACCGGTACTAATGTCCTACACGCACACGGGCCTGGCTCATGCCACGTGTTTGCACTTTAGCGCCAGTTCGTTACGAACCGGTACTAAAGGGGGGGGGGGCTTTAGTCCCCACTCTTTAGTGCCGGTTCACCAACCGGCACTAAAGGCCGTCACGAACCGACACTAAAGCCCAGTTCTGCACTAGTGATGCATACATATATGTATATAAACACGGAAACTAGCAGGAAACTGTACAAGCTAAGAACTATCTCGCTGTGCACAGGGTCTACGCCTGGCTTTGTACGTAGGGTTACATGCCTTGCCGGCAAGGCTAGTACAAAAGGGGGGTTGCCGGAGCTCCCGGCAACTGCGCCCTATGGGTAAAACTTGGGAAGATGTTCGATGTTCCAGGAGTTGCTCACTAGAATGCCATCTTCGGTCTCCAGGCGGACTACGCCGGGTCTGGTGACTCGTATTACCCGATAGGGGCCTTCCCACTCCGGCGTCAAGTTGTTGGAATTCTTGGCGGACTGAACGCGCCGAAGAACAAGGTCGCCTTCCTCAAGGCTTCAGGCGTTAACCTTGCGGTTATGATAGCGGCGCAAGGCTTGCTGGTAGCGAGCGGCTTGCACAACAACTCAAAGACGATCTTCCTCAAGGAGCGTCACATCATCTTGCGCAACTGCTCTTGCTCAAGCTCATCATAAGCAAGCACTCGAGGTGGCCCATATATGACTTCAGTGGGGAGAACTATTTCTGCCCCATAGACCAGGGCAAAGGGTGTCTGGCCAGTGGCTCGATTTGGTGTCGTTCTGATTGACCAAAGAACTGTTGGTAACACATCAATCCAGCGCCTTCCACACTTGTGCAGCTTGTTGAAAGTTCTTGTTTTAAGGCCTCGCAATACTTCAGCATTTGCTCTTTCCGCTTGGTCATTGCTTCTTGGATGAGCAAAAGAAGCAAAACATACCTTGCTGCCAAGGTCCTGGATATACTACATGAAGGTGCGGCTTGTGAACTGTGTGCCATTGTCGGTGATGACTCTGTTTGGCACACCAAAACGGCAGACGAGTCCCTTAAAGAACTTGACGGCTGATTGGGCTGTCACCTTCCGCACTGGCTCCACTTCCGGCCACTTTGTGAACTTGTCAATCGCAACGTACAAGTACTCAAAGCCCCCGACAGCGCGGGGAAAGGGGCCCAATATGTCGAGCCCCCAGACCGAAAAAGGCCAAGAGAGAGGTATGGTTTGAAGGGCTTGAACTGGTTGATGAAGCTTCTTCGAATGAAACTGGCACGCTTCACACTTGGCTACTAGTGCCGTTGCATCCTGGAGGGCAGTGGGCCAAAAGAAACCTTGCCGGAATGCTTTTCCGACAAGGGCTCTCGACCCTATGTGGGAGCCACATATGCCTCTGTGTATCTCTACCAACAACTCTAGTCTGTCCTCCTGAGGAATGCACTTCAGTTTCACGCTGTTCGGCCTTCTTCTATAAAAGGGCATCATCCATGAACTGGTACACGCTGGACCGATGGGCTACCTTCTCTGCTTCTTCCTGCTCTTCCGGGAGCACTCCCGTTTGGAGGAAACAGACCGTATGTTGTGCCCATGCCGAAGCCTGGGGCTCGTCGACAAGGACTAAAGGCATGTCTTTTGCTGCAGACGCAGCTGCCTCGACGACAAAGGTTGGCCCCGTCGGAAGCTGCTCCTCCTCGGCAAGCTTGGGGTACCCGGCTACTTACTTGCCGGCGGCTCCTGGGAGCTCTGCGGGAAAGTATTTGTCGGGACCCGCTTTCGTTCGCTTGTTCTGTTCTGCTGACGGCTCAACAGATGGCTGAGTCAATTGAAGCACAAAGGTACCTGGTTCCATAGGTAGCTTGAGGGCAGCACGCTTCGACAGGTCATCGGCAATGTTGTTCTCTGCTCGAGGAACATGCTCTGCTTGTAGACCGTCAAAGCACTCCTCCAACTGACTCACTTCATCTACATAAGCCTCCATCAACGGGCTCTGATAATCCTTGTTGACTTGTCTGATGACAAGTTGTGATTCTCCTTTGATGATAAGCTTCCTGATCCCGAGGTCTGCCGCGATCCTAAGACCAGCGAGCATCCCCTCATACTCTACGGTGTTGTTTGTCGACCTCTCTCAGAGGAAGTGCGCCTGGATCACGTACTTGAGGCGTTCTCCAGTGGGCGCGACGAGCAATATATACGCCAACACCTGCACCTTGTAACGAGAAGGCTCCATAAAAATACATAATCCAATGACTACTTGCCTCTTTGCCGGGAAGGGTGGTTTCTTAAACTTCTTCAACAGGCGTGGATGTCCATTCTGCTATGAATTCTGCCAATGCTCTGCTCTTGATCGTTGATGTACTTTCAAATTTGAGCCCAAAGCTTGAAAGTTCCACTGCCCACTTCAGAATCCTCCCCGTCGCATCTGGATTGTGCAAAATCCGTTGTAGTGGGAGGCGAGTGACGACGGTGATCTCGTGCGCTTGAAAATAATGACGCAGCTTTCTCGAGGCCATAAGGAGGTCGAAAAGCAACTTATGCATCCCAGAGTACCTTGATCCAGCCCCCTACAAAAGGGAGCTGACATAGTAGACTGGGTGCTGCACTACCTTCTTCTTCTTCTCTAACTCGCTTGCCTGCGCAGGTGCTACCTTGCCGGGATCAGGTCCTACCGGGGGCTCTCCCTTGCCGGGGTCGGAGCCCGCTGGGTCCAGCCTTTCCCCTAAGGGCCTTGCTGCCGCTGTCGCCTCTTCCTCAACATCTCTCTGCGCCACTAGGGTGACACTGACCACTTGATTCGTCGCTGCCAGGTATAGCAGCAACGGCTCTTGTGGCTTGGGTGCGACAAGTATTGGCGTGGAGGAGAGGTACCTTTTTAAATCTTGTAGTGCTGCCCCTGCCTCTGGGGTCCATTTTATTGGGCCCGCCTTCTTCAAAATCTTGAAGAAGGGAAAGGCACACTCAGCAAATTTAGAGATGAACCTACTCAGGGCGGCGACACAGCTGGCAAGCCTCCGGACATCTTTGACCCATCTTGGCGCCTCAATTTGCTCGATTGCGTTGATCTTGTCAGGATTCGCTTTGATCCCGCGTTGAGACACAAAGAAACCAAGAAGCTTGCTGGACGGAATGCCGAACACGCACTTCTCTGGGTTGAGCTTGACGTTGATCTTGCACAAGTTCGCGAAAGTTTCTTCCAAGTCCTGCACGAGCATAGCCTTGTGTTTGGTTTTGAGCACTATGTCGTGCATGTAAACTTCCATATTTCTATGGATATGGGGCTCAAAACCAATTTGGACCGCTCGGGCGAACGTTGAACCAGCGCTCTTCAACCCAAAAGGCATTCGTACAAAGCAGTACGTACCACATGGGGTGATGAACGAAGTTTTCTCTTCATCTTCCTTCGTCATGAAGATTTGATGATACCCTGAATAAGCATCAAGGAACAGCAGCAGGTCGCACCCAGCAGTGGAGTCCACTATCTGATCGATACGTGGTAATGGGAAGGGATCCTTTGGGCAGGCTTTATTGATATCAGTATAGTCGATACATAGCCTCCACTTCCCATTTGCCTTACGTACCACGACCGGATTGGCCAACCACATCAGCTGGAGAACCCCCTTGACCAAACCTGCCGCCTCCAACTTCCTGATCTCCTCGATGATAAATTCTTGTCGTTCCAAAGCTTGCTTTCTGACCTTCTGCTTGACGGGCCGTGCATGAGGGAAGACAGCAAGATGGTGCTCAATCACCTCCCTGGAAAAGCCGGGGATGTCGGATGCTTGCCATGCAAACACGTCGACATTCGCCTGCAGGAAGGCGAAGAGCGCGCTTTCCTATTTGCTGTCAAGGGTGGAGCTTATGACAAAAGCTCCGCCCGTGCCATCCTCCTTGACGGACACCTTCTTGGTTTCCGGCGGGGTCGCCTTGGACTTTTTCCTCTTGCCGGTAGAGATCTCTGGTACATCTCCAGCGGAAACACAACACTCCAAGGAGGCGCATTTGCCGGAGAAGGTGCTACGTATTGAGCTTGCGTTGGTTTTCCTTGAAGAGGAAAGGGTGATGCAGCACGGTAGCGTAAGTATTTCCCTCAGTTTTTGAGAACAAAGGTATCAATCCAGTAGGAGGCTTCTCAACAAGTCCCACGAACCTACACAAACAAACAAAGAACTCGCAACCAACGCAATAAAGGAGTTGTCAATCCCTTCACGGCCACTTGCAAAAGTGAGATCTAATAGAGATAATAAGATAAGATAAATATATTTTTGGTATTTTATAATATAGATGCAGAAAATAAAAGATGCAAATAAAAGTAGATTGGAAGCAAATATGATAAGAGATATACCCGGGGGGCATAGGTTTCACTAATGGCTTATCTCAAGAGCATAAGTATTACGGTGGGTGAACAAATTACTGTCGAGCAATTGATAGAAAAATGAATAATTATGATGTTATCTAGGCATGATCATGTATATAGGCATCACGTCCGCAACAAGTAGACCGACTCCTGCCTGCATATACTACTATTACTCCACACATCGACTGCTATCCAGCATGCATCTAGAGTATTAAGTTCATAAGAACAGAGCAACGCATTAAGCAAGATGACATGATGTAGAGGGATAAACTCAAGCAATATGATATAAACCCCATCTTTTTATCCTCGATGGCAACAATACAACACGTGTCTTGCAACCCTCTTTGTCACTGGGTAAGAACACCGCAAGATGGAACCCAAAGCTAAGCACTTCTCCCATGGCAAGAAAGATCAATCTAGTAGGGCAAACCAAACCGGTAATTCGAAGAGACTTGCAAAGATAACTCAATCATATAAAAGAATTCGGAGAAGATTCGATTATTATCCATAGATAAACTTGATCATAAACCCACAATTCATCAGATCTCGACAAACACACCGCAAAAAGAGATTACATCGAATAGATCTCCACAAGAGAGGGGGAGAACATTGTATTGAGATCCAAAAAGAGAGAAGAAGAAATCTAGCTAATAACTATGGACCCGAAGGTCTGTGGTAAACTACTCACAACTCATCGGAAGGGCTATGGTGTTGATGTAGAAGCCCTCCGCGGTGGAATCCCCCTCCGGCAGAACACCGGCGACGACTCCAAGATGGGATCTCACGGATACAGAAGGTTACGGTGGCAAAAATATTTCTTTGGCTACTCCCTGGATGTTTTCAGGGTATGTAGGCTTATATAGGAGGAAGAGGTAGGTCGGTGGCCGCCCGAGGGGCGCACGGGACAGGGGGGCGCGCCCTATAGGGGGGGGGCTACCCTCACGTGGCCGCCTCGGCTGCTTCTTGACTTGCACTCAAAGTCCTCCGGATCACGTTCGCTCCAAAAATCACGCTTCCGAAGGTTTTATTCCGTTTGGACTCCGTTTGACATTCCTTTTCTTCGAAATACTGAAATAGGCAAAAAAAACAGCAATACGGGCTGGGCCTCTGGTTAGTAGGTTAGTCCCAAAAATGATAATAATGTATAAAATAAAGCCCATAAATATTCAAAACAGGTAATATAATAGCATGGAACAATAAAAAATTATAGATGCATTGAAGACGTACCAAGCATCCCCAAGCTTAATTCCTGGTCGTCCTCGAGTAGGTAAATGATAAAAACAATTTTTTTGATGTGGAATGCTACCTAGCATAATTCTCAATGTAATTTCTCTTTATTGTGGCATCAATGTTCAGATCCAAGTGATTCAAAATAAAAGTTCATATTGACAAAAGATATAGTAATACTTCAAGCATACTAATAAAAGCAATCATGTCTTCTCAAAATAACATGGCTAAAGAAAGTTCATCCCTACAAAATCATATAGTTAGGCTATGCTTCATTTTTGTCACACAAAGATGTTCCCAACTTCTATACTCCCGATGACAAGCCAAGCAATTGTTTCGTATTTAAATAATCTCAAACTTTTTCAACCTTCACGCAATACATGAGCGTGAGCCATGGATATAGCACTATGGGTGGAATAGAATAATGATTAGGGATTGTGTGGAGAAGACAAAAAGGAGAAAGTCTCATATTGACGAGGATAATCAACGGGCTATGGAGATGCCCATCAATTGATGTCAACATGAGGAGTATGGATTGCCATGCAACGGATGCACTAGATCTAATGAATGGAAGCTCAACAAAAGAAAACTAATGGGTGTGCATCCAACTTGCTTGCTCACTAAGACCTAGGGCATTTGAGGAAGCCCAACGTAGGAATATACAAGCCAAGCTCTATAATGAAAAATTCCCACTAGTATATGAAAGTGACAACCTATGAGACTCTCTACATGAAAACATGGTGCTACTTTTAAGCACAATATATAAGACAAACTATATGAAGAACATGGTGCTACTTTGAAGCACAAGTGTGGAAAAAGAGATAGTAACATTGCCCCTTTTTATTAAAAAAAATTCTTTCTTTTTTTTTCTTTTTTTCTTGTCCTTTCTTTTTCTTTTTCTTTTGGCCTTCCTTTTTTTTCTTTTTGGGTAATGCTCTAATGATGATGATCATCACACTTTTATTGATTACAACACATGAATTACAACTCGAAACTAGAACAAGATATGACTCTATATGAATGCCTCCGGCGGTGTACCGGGATGGTGCAATGAATCAAGAGTGACATGTATAAAAATTATGCATGGTGGCTTTGCCACAAATACGATGTCAACTACATGATCATGCAATGGCAATATGACAAAAGTAATGTATGTCATGATGATGATGAACGGAACGGTGGAAAGTTGCATGGCAATATATCTCGGAATGGCTATGGAAATGCCATAAATAGGTAGGTATGGTGGCTGTTTTGAGGAAGATATAAGGAGGTTTATGTGTGATAGAGTGTATCATATCACGGGGTTTGGATGCACCGGCGAAGTTTGCACCAACTCTCAAGGTGAGAAAGGGCAATGCACGGTACCGAAGAGGCTAGCAATGATGGAAAGGTAAAAGTGCGTATAATCCATGGACTCAACATTAATCAAAAGAACTAACATACTTATTGCAAAAATTTAGAAGTCATCAAAAACCAAGCACTATGTGCATGCTCCTAGGGGGATTGGTAGGAAAATACCATCGCTCGTCCCCGACCGCCACTCATAAGGATGCACAAGCCAAGTACACTTCATGCTTCAAATTTGTTACACAACTTTAACCATACGTGCATGCTACGGGACTTGCTAACTTCAACACAAGCAATATTTAAATTCATAAACACCCAACTAGCATGAATTTAATATCACTACCTCCATATCTCAAAACAATTATCAAGTATCAAGTTGATCATAGCATCCAATTCACTTCCTATGGTAGTTTTTATTATACCCAACTTAGATGCTCATCATTCTAGGACCAATTTATAACCATAGCAAATACCATGCTGTTCTAAAATACTCTCAAAATAATATAAGTGAAGCATGAGAGATCAACAATTTCTTCAAAATTAAACCACCGTCGTGCTCTAAAAGATATAAGTGAAGCACTAGAGCAAAAACTATCTAGCTCAAAAGATATAAGTGAAACACATAGAGTATTCTAATGAATTTCAATCAAGGAGGCTTCTCCCAAAAGGTGTGTACAGCAAGTATGATTGTGGTAAACTAAAAAGCAAATATTAATATAATACATGACGCTCCAAGGAAAACACATATCATGTGGCGAATAAAAATATAGCTCCAAGTAAAGTTACCAATGAACGAAGATGAAAGAGGGGATGCCTTCCAGGGGCATCCCCAAGCTTAGGATTTTGTCTATCCTTGAATATCTTGGGGTGCCATGGGTATTCCCAATCTTAGGCTCTTGCCACCCTTTATTCCATAGTCCATAAAAGCTTTACCCAAAACTTGAAAACTTCACAACACAAAACTCAACAGGAAATCTTATAAGCTCCGTTAGTGAAAGAAAACAAAACCACCACATAAGGTACTGTAATGAAATCATTCTTTATTTATTTTGGTGTTAAACCTACTGTATTCCAAGTTCTCTATGGTTCATATCCTTAGATACTAGCCATAGATGCATCGAAATAAGCAAACAACACACAAAAAACAGAATCTGTCAAAAACAGAACAGTCTGTAGTAATCTGTAACTAACGCAAACAATTAGAACCTTAAAAATACTACCAAAATAGGAAGTCCTAAAAAATTTGTATATTGATCATAATCAAAAAGAATCAATGCCAAAACACGTTCCTGTAATTTATTAAATTTTTTCTCGTGGGTGCAAAGTTTCTGTTTTTCAGCAGAATCAAATCAACTTATATCATAGGTTATCCTATAGGTTCTACTTGGCACAAACACTAATTAAAAGATAAAAACACATCTAAACAGAAAGTAGAAACGAAATTTAACACTAAACAGGAACAAAAACAAAGAACATAAATAAAATTGGGTTGCCTCCCAACTAGCGCTATCGTTTAACGCCCCTAGCTAGGCATAAAAGCAAAGATAGATCCAAGTAATGCCATCTTTGGCACTTGACTCATAGGTAGCTCGCATGATAGATTCATAAGGTAATTTGACTTTCTTTCTTGTAAAGTGCTCCATGCCTTCCTTTAATGGAAATTGGAATCTAATATTTTCTTCCTTCATATCAATAATCGCACCAATCGTTCTAAGGAAGGGTCTACCAAGAATAATAGGGCAAGAAAGATTGCAATCTATATCAAGAACAATAAAATCAATGGGCACCAAATTTCTATTTGCAACAATAAGGACATCATTGATCCTTCCTATTGATTTTTTAATGGTGGAATCCGCAAGATGAAAATTTAAAGAGCAATCATCAAGATCATGGAAACCTAGAATATCACATAAAGTTTTCGGAATCGTGGAAACACTAGCACCCAAATCATACAAAGCAAAACACTCATAATGTTTAATTCTAATCTTTATAGTAGGTTCCCACTCATAATTAAGTTTTCTAGGTATAGAAACTTCCAAATTAAGTTTTTCATCATAAGATTGCATCAAGACATCAACAATATGTTTGGTAAAAGCTTTATTTTGACTATAAGCATGTGGAGAATTAACAACAGATTGCAACAAGGAGATACAACTTTCTAAATAACAATTATCATAATCAAGTTCCTTGAAATCCGAGATAGTGGGTTCAATTCTATTTAAAGTCATGACCTCTCCAATCCCACTTTCACCAAATTTAGCATCAAGATCTAAAAACTCCGAATTTTTGGGACGCCTTCTAAATAAAGTTGACTCATCTCCAGTCCCATTATTTTCAAGATTCATATTGCAAAACAAAGATCTAATAGGGGACACATCAATAACTTTAAGATCTTCATCATTATTTTCATTTAACTTTTCTGGTTTGGCAGCCATCTTATTAACTAAGGTGGCTTGCTTATCAGAAATTTTGGCAATAGCATTTTCAAGCCGGGTAATTTGAGCATTCACACCATAAAATTCTTTGTCCATATAATCAAGATCCTTATTCATAAAACTCAAAAACCCTTTTTGTTCTTTAAGCTCTTTTCTGAAGAAATTATAATGCTCAAATTGCAAATTCATAAAGCTTCTAATATTTGATTCAATCTCATCCATCCTTCTAAGAAGGAGGTCGGTACCCTTAGGAAAAGCCATAAGGACAAAAAGGAACTCAAACAGAAGAAGGCAAGCGAAAGAGAGAGGAGATTGGGAAAGATAGGGCAAATAAAACGGCAAGGGTGAAGTGGGGGAGAGGAAAATGACAGGCAAATGGCAAATAATGTAAATGCAAGGGAGATGAGTTTGTGATGGGTACTTGTTATGTCTTGACTTGAGCGAAGACATCCCCGGCAACGGCGCCAGAAATCCTTCTTGCTACGTCTTGAGCTTGCGTTGGTTTTCCTTGAAGAGGAAAGGGTGATGAAGCATGGTAGCGTAAGTATTTCCCTCAGTTTTTGAGAACCAAGGTATCAATCCAGTAGGAGGCTCCTCAACAAGTCCAAAGAACCTACAGAAACAAACAAAGAACTCGCAACCAACGCAATAAAGGGGTTATCAATCCCTTCACGACCACTTGCGAAAGTGAGATCTAATAGAGATAATAAGATAAGATAAATATATTTTTGGTATTTTATAATATAGATGCAGAAAATAAAAGATTTAAATAAAAGTAGATTGGAAGCAAATATGATAAGAGATAGACCCGGGGGCCATAGGTTTCACTAGTGGCTTCTCTCAAGAGCATGAGTATTACGGTGGGTGAACAAATTACTGTCGAGCAATTGATAGAAAAGCGAATAATTATGACGTTATCTAGGCATGATCATGTATATAGGCAACATGTCCGCAACAAGTAGACCGACTCCTGCCTGCATCTACTACTATTACTCCACACATCGACCGCTATCCAGCATGCATCTAGAGTATTAAGTTCATAAGAACAGAGTAACGCATTAAGCAAGATGACATGATGTAGAGGGATAAACTCCAGCAATATGATATAAACCCCATATTTTTATCCTCGATTGCAACAATACAATACGTGTCTTGCAACCCTTTCTGTCACAGGGTAAGAACACCGCAAGATTAAACCCAAAGCTAAGCACTTCTCCCATGGCAAGAAAGATCAATCTAGTAGGCCAAACCAAACCGATAATTCGAAGAGACTTGCAAAGATAACTCAATCATATAAAAGAATTCAGAGAAGATTCGATCATTATCCATAGATAAACTTGATCATAAACCCACAATTCATCAGATCTCGACAAACACACCGCAAAAAGAGATTACATCAAATAGATCTCCACAAGAGAGGGGAAGAACATTGTATTGAGATCCAAAAAGAGAGAAGAAGCCATCTAGCTAATAACTATGGACCCGAAGGTCTGTGGTAAACTACTCACAACTCATCGGAAGGGCCATGGTGTTGATGCAGAAGCCCTCCATGGTGGAATCCCCCTCCGGCAGAACACCGGCGACAGCTCCAAGATGGGATCTCGCAGATACAGAAGGTTACGGTGGCGGAAATATTTCTTTGGCTGCTCCCTGGATGTTTTCGGGGTATGTAGGCTTATATAGGAGGAAGAAGTAGGTCGGTGGCCGCCCGAGGGGCCCACGAGATAGGGGTCGCGTCCTATAGGGGGGGCTCGCCCTACCTTCTTGTGGCCGCCTCGGCTGCTTCTTGACTTGCACTCCAAGTCCTCTGGATCACGTTCGCTCCAAAAATCACGCTTCCGAAGGTTTTATTCCGTTTGGACTCCGTTTGATATTCCTTTTCTTCGAAATACTGAAATAGGAAAGAAAACAGCAATACAGGCTGGGCCTCTGGTTAGTACGTTAGTCCCAAAAATGATAATAATGTATAAAATAAAGCCCATAAACATCCAAAACAGGTAATATAATAGCATGGAACAATCAAAAATTATAGATACGTTGAAGACGTATCAGAGGGTACATGAGCCCTTGTCGGAGCCAGGAGTCCTGTCGGCGACCGAAGCCTTACTGGTCCTCTTCCCTGTGGCCGGAGCAGGTGCCTTGGTGGCAGATGCTGCAACCACCTCTCAGTAGAGCTGATCGATGGAGATGAGTGCATCCTTCCTATTGCAGCTGACGGTGATGATGCTCATCGGGCCAGGCATCTTCAGCTTGTTGTAGGTGTAGTGCAAGGCCGCCATGAACTTGGTCAGTGCGGTGTGGCCACGGATCCCATTATATGGCAACGGGATCTCAGCAACATCGGAAATGATCCTCTCCGTTCTGTTGTTGAGGTCGCCACCAAATGTGACTCGTAGCGTGACTTTTCCCTTGGGCTGACTCCTCCCCGGATTGATTCCTTGGAACGTACCCGTCTCCTCGAGGTCCTCATCGGGGATTTGCAGCCTCTTAACCACGTTGGGTGAGATCAAGTTAAGGCCGGCCCCATCGTCAACTAACATCTTCGTCACCCCGAGGTTGCATATTGTTGGGGACACCAACAACGGCAAACACCCGACCGCAGTGGTGCGATCAGGGTGATCCTCGGTGTCGAAAACGATAGGCGTGTGGGACCACCTCAGCGGCTTCTGGGCATCGACCATTGGCTCCGTTGCATTAATCTCATGCGCCCACTATTTCAGTTGGCGGTGGGAAGAATGCAGCGAAGCACCTCCGTCGACACAAATAACTTCTGTCGCCTTCTGGAACTCATGCTCGGTGGATTCATCGTCATCATCTCAATCGTCATCCTCCTCTTTCTTGTCGCATCCTCGTGCAGGCCTCTCTTGCTGCTTCTACTTGTTGCTACGTCCTCCTTGGCCACCGCACTTCTTGCCAGATCGCTCAGTGCCTCCTTGGCCCTTCTCCTTGTCCCGTCTCTCGTACTCAACCCTTTGCCTCTTGATAACCCACAAGTGTAGGGGATCACAACAGCTTTCGAGGGTAGAGTATTCAACCCAAATTTATTGATTCAACACAAGGGGAGCCAAAGAATATTCTTGAGTATTAGCAGTTGAGTTTTCAATTCAACCACATCTGGATAACTTAGTATCTGCAGCAAAGTATTTAGTAGCAAAGTAGTATGATAGTAATGGTAACAGTGGTAAAGATAAAGATAGCAAAAGTAATATTTTTGGGTTTTGTAGTGACTGTAACCATAAGCAACAGAAAAGTAAATAAGCGAAGCACAAGATGTGAAAAGCTCGTAGGCAATGGATCAGTGATGGATGATTATGTCGGATGCGATTCCTCATGTAATAGCTATAACATAGGGTGACACAGAACTAGCTCCAATTCATCAATGTAATGTAGGCATGTATTCCGAATATAGTCATACATGCTTATGGAAAAGAACTGGCATGACATCTTTTGTCCTACCCTCCCGTGGCAGCGGGGTCCTAGTGGAAACTAAGGGATATTAAGGCCTCCTTTTAATAGAGTACCGGACCAAAGCATTAACACATAGTGAATACATGAACTCCTCAAACTACGGTCATCACCGAGAAGTATCCCGATTATTGTCACTTCGGGGTTGTTGGATCATAACACATAATAGGTGACTATAGACTTGCAAGATAGGATCAAGAACACACATATATTCATGAAAACATAATAGGTTCAGATCTGAAATCATGGCACTCGGGCCCTAGTCACAAGCATTAAGCATAGCAAAGTCATAGCAACATCAATCTCAGAACATAGTGGATACTAGGGATCAAACCCTAACAAAACTAACTTGATTACATGATAAATCTCATCCAACCCATCACCGTCCAGCAAGCCTACGATGGAATTACTCACGCACGGCGGTGAGCATCATGAAATTGGTGATGGAGGATGGTTGATGATGACGACGGCGACGAATCCCCCTCTCCGGAGCCCCGAACGGACTCCAGATCAACCCTCCCGAGAGAGATTAGGGCTTAGCGGAGGCTCCGTATCATAAACTGCGATGAAACTTCCTCTATGATTTTTTCTCTGCGAGACGGAATATATGGAGTTGGAGTTGAGGTCGGTGGAGCTGCAGGGGGCCCACGAGACAGGGGGCGTGCCCAGAGGGGGTGGGCGCACCCCCCACCCTCGTCGACAGGGTGTGGGGCCCCTCATCTTGATTCTTTCACCAATATTTTTTATGTTTTCTGAAACTTGTCTCCAAGGATTTTCAGGTCATTCCGAGAACTTTTGTTTTCTACACATGAAACAACATCATAGTAATTCTGCTGAAAACAGCGTCAGTCCGGGTTAGTTTCATTCAAACCATGCAAGTTAGAGTCCAAAACAAGGGGAAAAGTGTTTGGAAAAGTAGATACGTTGGAGATGTATCAACTCCCCCAAGCTTAAACCTTTGCTTGTCCGCAAGCAATTCAGTTGATAAACTGAAAGTGATAAAGAAAAACTTTTACAAACTCTGTTTGCTCTTGTTGTTGTAAACATGTAAAGCCAGCATTCAAGTTTCAACATATATTATGAACTAACCATACTCACAATAACACCTCGGTCTCACAGTTACTCATATCAATAGCATAATCAGCTAGCGAGCGATAATAATAAAACTCGGATGACAATACTTTCTCAAAACAATCATAACATGACATAACAAAATGGTATCTCGCTAGCCCTTTCTGAGACCGCAAAACATAAATGCAGAGCACCTTTAAAGATCAAGGACTGACTAAACATTGTAATTCATGGTAAAAGAGATCTAGTCAAGTCATACCCAATATAAACCAATAGTAATGAATGCAAATGACAGTGTGCTCTCTAGCGGGTGCTTTTTAATAAGAAGGTGATGACTCAACATAAAATTAAATAGATAGGCCCTTCGCAGAGGGAAGCAGGGATTTGTAGAGGTGCCAGAGCTCGATTTTGAAATATAGATTGAATAACATTTTGGGCGGCATACTTTCATTGTCAACACAACAACTATAAGATGGTTGTATCTTCCATACTACATGCATTATAGGCAGTTCCCACGCAGAATGGTAAAAGTTTATACTCCCCCACCACCGACAAGCATCAATCCATGGCTTGCTCGAAATAACGAGTGCCTCCAACTAACAACAATCCTGGGGGAGTTTTGTTTAATTATATTGATTTGCTTTGATCTTTTTGGATCATGGGACTGGGCATCCCGGTTACCGGCCCCTTCTCGTGAATGAGGAGCGAAGTCCACTCCTCTTGAGAATAACCCACCTACCATGGAAGATATAGGCAGCCCTAGTTGAAACATGAGCTGCTCGAGCATTCAAAACAGAATTTCATTTGAAGGTTTAGAGTTTGTCACATACAAATTTACTTGGAACGGCAGGTAGATACCACATATAGGAAGGTATGGTGGACTCATATGGAATAACTTTGGGGTTGAAGGAGTTTGGATGCACAAGCAGTATTCCCTCTTAGTACAGGTGAAGGCTAGCAAAAGACTGGGAAGCGACCAACTGAGAGAGCGACAACAGTCATAAACATGCATTAAAACCAATTCACACCAAGTACAAACATGAGTAGGATATAATCCACCATGAACATAAATATCATGAAGGGTATGTTGATTTGTTTCAACTACATGCGTGAACATGTACCAAGTCGAGTCACTCAATTCACTCAAAGGAGGATACCATTCCATCATACCACATCATAATCATTCTAATAGCATGTTGGCACGTAAGGTAAACCATTATAACTCATAGCTAATCAAGCATGGCAAAAGCAACTATAATCTTTAAATGTTATTGCAAATATGTTTACTTCATAATAAGCTGAATCAGGAACGATGAACTCATCATATTTACAAAAACAAGAGAGGTCGAGTTCATACCACCTTCTCTCATCTCAATCAGTCCATCATATATCGTCATTATTGCCTTTCACTTGCACGACCGAACAATGTGTATAATAATAATAGTGTACGTGCATTGAACAAAGCTGTAATCTGCAAGCATTCAACTCAAGAGAGAAGACAAATATTATGGCTCTAAATTAAATAAACAATCATGCATATGAGAGCCGCTAAACATTTTCAATATGGTCTTCTATTCTCAGCCCCTCAAAGGAAAGAAAAGGAAATAAAACTATTTACACGGGAAAGCTCCCAACAAGTAAAAGAAGAACGAGAAATCTTTTTGGGTTTTCATTTTAATTTCTACTACAAGCATGGAATTTAAACTAACTAAATTTTTTGGTTTTTCTTAAGGTTTATCAAACACACAAGAAGAAAACTTGAAAAAGAAAATTAAACTAGCATGGATAATACAATGAAAGAGTATGATCACCGACGGCTAGGATAGTGTGTGAACATGAATGTGAAGTCAGTGAGAAATACGTAGTCCCCCAAGCTTAGGCTTTTGGCCTAAGTTGGTCTATGGCCATGGATAGCGGCTACTCTCCCCGGTGTATTGAGGTGTGTCATCGTACTGCCACCGGTTGGAGATCTCCTCCGGATCCCACTGATAAGATGATGGACGATATGGGTCCAGTGGTGGTTCCGGCTCGGGCTCAGGTTCTGGAGTGGATTCTTGGCCTCGATGAGTGTACACCGCTTTTGGCGTGACAAGATAATTATCTGCAGTCAAATCAAACAGCAGAGGTGCAGGCAG
The DNA here is from genome assembly GCF_002162155.2 of Triticum dicoccoides. Classification (NCBI taxonomy): domain Eukaryota; kingdom Viridiplantae; phylum Streptophyta; class Magnoliopsida; order Poales; family Poaceae; genus Triticum; species Triticum dicoccoides. Next base: position 553,170,387 of record NC_041381.1, read on the forward strand.
AATAATAGTCTCATTGTGTTTCTTATTAAATCTCAGGTTATACAGGAGAATCTTATCATCATTATGAACAATAAACCCATGTGCTGCCATGCTCCTGTAATCTAAAATATAAGGAGGCAATATTGTCTCCTCTTTCTCATAGTGCCTAATAGGTATCTCAAAATAGTTAGCGAGACGTGCAGCATAGATACCTCCAAGGATGGGGCCTTTTGTACGATTCAGGTTTAAACGTTTAGCAATAACTGCACCCATACTAAAGCTATTATCACAAAACAAGGCATGGAATAGAATAATAATATCTGGGACACTGAAGTTTCCACTATTTCCATGACCAATCAAGCATTTACTCGTAAATATGGCAAAGTAGCGTAAAACATGAAAGTGTATGCTAGAGATTCTCGCATCGGAACCCTTCTTTGGATCCCCTACAGTGATAGTCTTAACAAAGCCATCCACATCCCTGGGATGTGGTTCCTCTAATTCTCCCTCAAAGGGTATCCTACATACCGCACAAAAATCACGTAAAGACATTTCCTTGAATTCATCATATAAATGAAATGATACTGAAGGCGGTGACTTCTTAGGATAATAATAAAAGTTTTGCATGAAGGTATTGGTGAGTAAGAGAAACTGATCGATCTGGTCATGGAGGAAATCGGTGAGGCCTGCATTCTCGATCAAAGAATAAAAATCTTCATAAATTCCAGCTTCTCTCAAGAAATCATCACATGGCCATTCACACTGTTGTATTTCCGCTATGCGAGGAAGATTATATTTGGCCTTTTCCTTCTCTTTAGCTTGTTTTTCCTGGGAGCCTTGGCTAGAAGAGCCCCTCAAAAATCTCTTTAACATTTTCTGAAAATTTCTGAAATTTTAGTAACTTCAAAATAAAAGTGAATAAAACTAAAAAAGATTGATAGCAACTACTCCTATAAGTGCCTAGAGCCTATATCATGCATTAAAATTACTTGGGACCTCATAAGTTTAACAAGCAAGCTCAAGAACAGGGTCACCAAGGCAGCAAGGATTTGCAATGAATAAAGCACTAGAACAAAAACTATTTGGACCAACAGAGGAGTCACATACCAAGCAACAATCTCCCAAAGCAGTTTTGTGAATGGAGCTTTGAGCGAGGAGATCAAAAATTGCAGCAAAATGAGCTAGAACTCGTGCTTGAGCTGGATGGAGATTTTTTTGGGAGGAAGATGGAGTGTGTGGGTGCTGGCATAAGTAGAGGGGGCCGGCAGGGGCCCACGAGACAGGGGGCGCGCCCTCCACTCTCGTGGCCTGGTGCTTGCCCATCCTGCTGTGATTTTAGTGCCTAAAATCCTCAAATATTCCCTAAAAAATCATACTAAATTTGCAGGGCATTTGGAGCACTTTTATTTTTGGGAATTTTTTATTGCACGGATAATTCACAAAACAGACCGATAATACTATTTTTGCTTTATTTATTTTAAATAACAGAAAGTAAAAATAAAGTGCAGAAGGTTGTGCCTTCTAGTTTCATCCATCTCATGATAATCAAAATGACTCCACTAAAAAGGTTGATCAAGTCTTGTTAACAAACTCATTCTGAATAACATGGAACCGGAGAAATTTTGACGTGACACTAGGTTACCTCAACGGGGATATGAACATCCCCAATAATAAGAATATCATACTTTTTCTTGACAGTAGGGAGAGGAAATTCAAAAGCTCCAATAATGATTGATGGAACTTTCTCAATAGATTTTATGCCGTGAGCTTGAGGTTGTTTCCTCGGAAAATGTACCGTATGCTCATTTCCATTAACATGAAAGGTGACATTGCCTTTGTTGAAATCAATAACAGCTCCTGCAATATTTAAAAAGGGTGTACCAAGGATAATAGACATACTATCGTCCTCGGGAATATCAAGAATGACGAAGTCTGTTAAGATAGTAACATTCGCAACAACAACAGGCATGTCCTCACAAATGCCGACAGGTATAGCAGTTGATTTATCAGCCATTTGTGAGGATATCTCAGTGGGTGTCAACTTACTTAATTCAAGTCTACGGTACAAGGAAAGAGGCATAACACAAACACCGGGTCCTAAATCACATAAAGCGGTTTTAACATAATTTCTTTTAATAGAGCAAGGTATAGTGGGTACTCCGGGATCACCAAGTTTCTTAGGTATTCCACCCTTAAAGGTATAGTTGGCAATCATGGTGGAAATCTTAGCTTAAGGTATTTTCCTCTTATTAGTGATGATTTCTTTCATATATTTAGAATAAGGGTTTGTTTTAAGCATATCAGTTAACCGCATGCATAAGAAAATAGGTCTAATCATTTCAGCAAAACTCTCAAAGTCCTCATCATCCTTTGTCTTGGATGGTTTAGGAGGAAAGGGCATGGGTTTCTGAACCCATGGTTCTCTTTCTCTACCATGCTTCATAGCAACAAAATCTCTCTTATCATAATGTTGGTTTCTTGATTGTGGGTTATGAAGACTAACAGCGGGTTCAATTTCTATATCATTGTTATTACTAGGTTGAGCATCTACATAAACATCATTATTAGCATTATCATCAGGTTCATGTTCATCTCCGGATTGTGTTTCAACATCAGAGATAGAAGTATTATTATGATTCTCAGGTGTTTCTACATTAGGTTCACTAGAAGCATGCAAAGTCCTATCATTTTTCTGTTTCTTCTTCTTAGAAGAACTAGGAGCATCTAGATTATTATTCTGAGAATCTTGTTCAATTCTCTAAGGGTGGCCTTTAGGGTACAAAGGTTCCTGAGTCATTTTACCAGTTCTAGTAGCCACTCTAACAGCAAAGGCATGTTTATTATTTAGTTCCTCTAGCAATTCATTCTAAGCCTTAAGTACTTGTTCAGCTTGAGTAGCAACCATAGAAGCATGTTTACTAGTGAGTTTAAGTTCACCTTTAAGTCTAGCTATATAATCATTCAAGCATCCTATCATATAAGCATTATTCTTCAATTGTCTATCAACATAATCATTTAAATTTGCTTGTCTATTCATGAAATCATCAAATTCATCTAAGCATGGACTATGAAATTTAGTAGATGGGATTTCATCTTTATCATATCTATAGAGAGAATTTACCTTCACTATCTGTGTCGGGTTATCAAGACAATGTGGTTCTTCAACAGGCGGTATATTAAGACCATGTATTTCTTCAATAGGAGGTAAATTCTTAACGTCTTCAGCTTTAATACCTTTCTCTTTCATTGATTTCTTTGCCTCTTGCATATCTTCAGGACTGAGAATTAGAACACCTCTCTTCTTCGAAGTAGGTTTAGGAATAGGCTCAGGAGTTGACTCAATTAGCTCAGGAATTGTCTCAGGAAGATTCCAATTATTCTCATTAGTCAACATATTATTCAATAATAATTCAGCTTCATCGACTATTCTTTCCCTGAAAACACAACCAGCACAACTATCCAAATGGTCCTTGGAAGCATCAGTTAGTCCATTATAGAAGATATCAAGTATTTCATTTTTCTTAAGTGGATGATCAGGCAAAGCATTAAGTAATCGGAGAAGCCTCTCCCAAGCTTGTGGGAGACTCTCTTCTTTGATTTGCACAAAGTTATATATTTCCCGCAAGGCAGCTTGTTTCTTATGAGCAAGGAAATATTTAGCAGAGAAGTAATAAATCATATCCTGGGGACTACGCACACAACCAGGATCAAGAGAACTAAACCAAGTCTTAGCATCACCCTTTAATGAGAACGGAAATATCTTAAGTATGTAATAATAGCGAGACGTCTCATCAGTAGTAAACAGAGTGGCTATATCATTTAACTTGGTGAGATGTGCCACAACATTAAGAGAACTAAAGGATCGGATTCAACTAAAGTAGTAATCTCAGGATCAACAGAGAATTCATATTCCTTATCAGTAACAAAGATAGGTGAAGTGGCAAAAGCAGGGTCATGTTTCATTTTAGCATTTAAAGTCTTTTGTTTGAGCTTAGCTAACAATTTCTTAAGATCTGATCTATCATTGCAAGCAAGAAAATCTCTAGCAGTTTCTTCATCCATAACATAACCCTCAGGAACAACAGGCAATTCATAATCGTTCGGAGAACTTTCATCATCACTATCATCAATAATTTCATTTTCGATAATTTCATTCTCCCTAGCCTTAGTAAGTTGTTCATCAAGAAATTCACCTAATGGCACAGTAGTATCAAGCATAGAAGTAGTTTCATCATAAGTATCATGCATAGTAGAAGTGGCAACAACAATAACATGCGACATATCAGAATTCATAGCAGTAGCAGGTTTAGGTGCCGCAAGCTTATTCATAACAGAAGGAGAATCTAGTGCAGAGCAAGATGGCAGTTCCTTACCTCCCCTCGTAGTTGAGGGATAAAGTTCTTTGATCTTTCAAGTTCTTCATAGTGATCAGTAGATATAAATCCCAAGTGACTCACAGAATAGAGCTACGCTCCCCGGCAACGGCGCCAGAAATTAGTCTTGATAACCCACAAGTGTAGGGGATCGCAACAACTTTCGAGGGTAGAGTATTCAACCCAAATTTATTGATTCGACACAAGGGGACCCAAAGATTATTCTTGAGTATTAGCAGTTGAGTTGTCAATTCAACCACACCTGGATAACTTTGTATCTGCAGCAAATTATTTAGTAGCAAAGTAGAATGATAGGAATGGTAACAGTGGTAAAGATAAAGATAGCAAAAGTAATATTTTTGGGTTTTGCAGTGATTGTAACAATAGCAACAGAAAAGTAAATAAGCGAAGCACAAGATGTGAAAAGCTCATAGGCAATAGATCAGTGATGGATGATTATGTCGGATGCGATTCCTCATGTAATAGCTATAACATAGGGTGACACATAACTAGCTCAAATTCATCAATGTAATGTAGGCATGTATTCTGAATATAGGCATACATGCTTATGGAAAAGAACTGGCATGACATCTTTTGTCCTACCCTCCCGTGGCAGCGGGGTCCTAGTGGAAACTAAGGGATATTAAGGCCTCCTTTTAATAGAGTACCGGACCAAAGCATTAACACATAGTGAATACATGAACTCCTCAAACTACGGTCATCACCGAGAAGTATCCCGATTATTGTCACTTCGGGGTTGTCGGATCATAACACATAATAGGTGACTATAGACTTGCAAGATAGGATCAAGAACACACATATATTCATGAAAACATAATAGGTTCAGATCTGAAATCATGGCACTCGGGCCCTAGTGACAAGCATTAAGCATAGCAAAGTCATATCAACATCAATCTCAGAACATAGTGGATACTAGGTATCAAATCCTAACAAAACTAACTTGATTACATGATAAATCCCATCCAACCCATCACCGTCCAACAAGCCTACGATGGAATTTCTCACGCACGGCGGTGAGCATCATGAAATTGGTGATGGAGGATGGTTGGTGATGATGACGGCGACGAATCCCCCTCTCTGGAGCCCCGAACGGACTCCAGATCAGCCCTCCCGAGAGAGATTAGGGCTTGGCGGCGGCTCCATATTGTAAAACACGATGAAACTTCCTCTCTAATTTTTTTCTCTGCGAGACGGAATATATGGAGTTGGAGTTGAGGTCGGCGGAGCTGCAGGGGGGCCATGAGACAGGGGGCGCGCCAAGAGGGGGTGGGCGTGCCCCCACCCTCGTGGACATGGTGTGGGCCCCCTGGTCTTGATTCTTTCACCAGTATTTTTATATTTTCTAAAACTTGTCTCCGAGGATTTTCAGGTCATTCCGAGAACTTTTGTTTTCTACACATGAAACAACATCATAGTAATTCTGCTGAAAATAGCGTCAGTCCAGGTTAGTTTCATTCAAACCGTGCAAGTTAGAGTCCAAAAAAGGGCAAAAGTGTTTGGAAAAGTAGATACATTGGAGACGTATCACCTCTCCATCAGCAGCTCCACTTGGCGGCAGTTCTGGAGGTCGTGGCCCTTGGTACGGTGAATCTTGCAGTACTGCTTGTCTAAGCCCTCCGACTTGCCGGCAGCCACCAAGGCCCGGCAGGCGTCGCACCCGGCAACCTCCTTGCCAGGGTCGTTGACCTTGTCCTTCTTGGCGGTGTCGGGGTCGCCGAATTCCTCAACAGCAAGCACGGTTTTGCCCTTGCGCTTCCTGTTATGCCGCCGACCTTTCTTTGCTGGGGCGATGGTGTCTTTGTCTTCTGAGTCACTTCCCACGTCGGCGTCCTCGTCGGGGTACTTCCTTCCTTCTTCCGCTTGGGCACATCTGTCAGCCAGAACATACAGCTCGGCAACATCCGCGACCTTGTTCATGGCCAACTCTTCATGCATCTTTCGATTGCGCATGTTCTGATGGAACGCGCTGATGACAGCGACTAGATGAACATCGGGGATGTTGTACTGCACGCGGCTAAACCTCTATATGTACTTGCGCAAGGATTCGCCGTCCCTCTGAGGGATCACGCACAGGTCACTTGCCTACACAGGAGCTACGTGGCCGCCTGTGAAGGCGCCAACAAACTTGTGGCACAGGTCGGACCAAGAGGCAATGGAATCTATCGGCAGATGCATCAACCATGACCTGATGTTGGGTTTAAGTGCCAACAGGAAATAGTTGGCCAGTATCTTGTCGTCCCGTGCCCCGGCAGCTTGCATCGTAATGGTGTAAACGCTCAAGAACTCAGACAGGTGAGTCTTGCCGTCGTACTTCTCCGGGACCTCTGGTTTGAAAGTGGGGTTTTGGGCCACTCGAACTGCCGCAGCTCACAGGTGAACGCTAGACAAGTGGTTGCATATGGCAAATCACTAGCATCCCCTGGTGCGGGCCTGTACTCAGCAGGCCCAGCACGTCTATCGGACTGGTGACGTGCTTCTCGTTGCCGCTCGATGGTGGTCCGGGCATCCTCCTTGCAGCGTTCTTGAAGAACTTGGCGCTGGACACGGTGCGTCCGCAGGTCTGACGATGTTGTAGACATGTTGTCCCGGGCGTCGCCTCGGCGGGCCGATCGTTGCAGAGGGGAGTGCACCATGGTTGCGGCGCCCTCGACCCTTCCACTGCCCACACGCGTTGGCTCGTCATTTCGGCGTCATGAAGGGCTTGCTCCTTGGTGGCCATCTCTGTTGGCATGGCCAAGGAGGCTTTGGATAGTAGACCTCCACTCCTCTTGCTTCTCCAAGGCAGGAGGAAAATCGAGGAGCAGCTGTGCTCGCGACAGCGCTTCCCCTCAAGTGGGTGGCAGCGACAGGAGCGAGGAATGGGAGGAACTCGGACCTCTAATGATGTTAGAAGGATTCCCATCTTGATTCCACGGCCGCGCGCTCTTTTCACCAGCACCATGATGTGCATGTCGGCTCTGCGTGTCTTGAGAGTGACGCTGATGGCTCTTTCCATGGCGACGCCCGGGGTCCTCAACATCGCGACGCGGTTCGTCGTGCACAAGCTGAGGAGATTGCGGCACGCGCATCGACGAGGTCGATCTTCTGCCCTTGGAGGTCCCTACACCACCCGCAGGTGGGACAGCGCCACCCTTGAGCAAGGCGGCGCGCTGACCCTCGTCGCCAATGCGGAGGTCGCCGATGGCCTGACTTCTTGTATTCGGATGGTGTGGACGATCCCAATCTCCTCCACGACTGGCGTCCGCCCCATCACCCATCCGCGCGGGTGCAGGCGGAGCGGCCCCGGACAGGCCGATCGCCGCAACCTTCTTCTTCTTTGGAGCCATGGCGATGAAAGAGCTACTGTGCTAATTACGAACTAGATTCTCAAAACTAAGGATCCCCTACCTAGTGCGCGAAAGATGTCGGGGAAACCGATCACCTATGGGGTCACAAGGATCCCTGCTATGTTCGGCGGGGGGTTAGTTCCACGAAGAGCAGGTCGAGTCGTTAGCACACAGAGGATTTTTATCCAGGTTTGGGCCGCGAGGATGCATAATACCCTAGCCCTGCTTTTTTTGGTTTACGAGTGTTCCTGAGCTTTTGAACTAGCTACGATGCGTGCTTTGTCCAAAAGTCCTAATCCTCTCTCTGTGTGCCGTGGGCCTCCTTTTATACACAAAGGGGTTGCCATAGTGGCACACAGGAGGTGGCAAGCTACGGTGGTACGAGCTTATTGCTCGATCAACATACGACAAGCGCATTTAATGTGACGCCTATGTGTCCTCTTGCTTTATTGGGGACGACAACAGAGGCTATTCCATCCTTCGCCACTACTCCTCATCTTGCCACGCGTCTGGGTCGTCGAGGCATGCAGCACCACGCTGGTGAACCAGCTGCCGTGTTAGCCATGTGGTAAGCTTCCGCAAAGATCTGCATGCCACCACACAGGCGTCTGCTTCGCTGGTATGCTTATCCCCGTGTAGGAGTGGTGGTGAGGTGGAGGAACCCTCGCCGAGCGCGGTTCTGGCCGCGACCCAGCGATCATCCCCAGCAAGGCTTGCCGGGGGGCCCTGGAGTCGTCCCCAGCAAGGGTCTTACCAGGGGTCTTGGTCATTTGATCCCACGTGGACTCGTGGGTCATCGATCTTTGTGAGGAGCCGCATGCTACCAGGCATGTGCTCTTCGAGTCTTGATCTTGAACATTATCGATGATGTCAGAGCTCATAAGCCCAAGAGTGGTGGCCTTGCTGGCTTTCTCGCTGCCCCCTCCCCCCCGACAAGGGGCTTGCCGGGGGCCTCGCAGGTCGCCTCGGCAAGGCTTGTTGCCGGGTGTAGCCCTGCTTGCCTCTTGCATCTTGCTACTCTGGGCAACTGTCTTGACATTCCTTGCTCTCGTATTTGCTTTCTGTTGTCTTCCTCTGCCTCGCCAAGCCTTGCTGCAGGGGGGGGGGGGGCTGCGATCGTCCGTGCACAAGTAAGGGGTACAGAAGTACCCATACTTGTGTACACCTACACTCATCGAAATCATCCGTGAGAACCGGGACATATTTGCATGGAACCCTTCTGACTTGCCAGGTGTACCGAGGGAACTCGCTGAGCAGACTCTTAATGTTGATCCCAAGTTTAAGTCGGTCAAGCAGTTTCTTCGTCGGTTTAATGAGGAGAGGCGCAAGGAAATTGGTGGAGAGGTGGCCTGGCTCTTGGCGGCAGGGTTCATCATTGAAATTTTCGTCCTGAGTGGTTCGCTAACCCGGTGCTGGTACTTAAGAAAAATGGCACTTGGCGTATGTGTGTGGATTATAAAGACTTTAACAAGGCCTATCCGGCTGATCCTTTTGCTCTCCCGCGTATTGATCAAATTATTGATGCTACGACGGGTTGTGAGCGTTTGGGTTTTTTAGATACTTACTCTGGTTATCATCAGATCAAAATGGTAGTTGAGGACTAGGAGAAGACAGCTTTCATCACTCCCTTTGTAGCCTTCTACTATGTGTATATGCCTTTTGGGCTCAAGAGTGTCCAGGCGACTTACCAACGGTGTGTTCATAATTGCCTCCATGGCCAGACTGGGTGCAATGTTCATGCTTATGTGTATGATATTTTTGTGAAATCTAGGAAGAAGGATACATTGATTGAGGATCTAGAAGATACCTTTGACAATCTCCGGTTCTACAAGATGATGCTTAACCTGGCCAAGTGTGTTTTTGGTGTGCCAGCAGGCAAGTTATTGGGTTTCCTGGTTTCTGAGAGAGGCATTGAAGCTAACCCAGAGAAGGTCAAGGCTATCACCTCTTTGGCTAAGTCGGCGTGTATCAATGATGTCCAGCGTTTGGTGGGTCGTATCGCAGCTTTGAGCAAGTTTATAAGCCACCTGGGCGAGAAGGCTATCCCTTGGTATCAAATGATGAAGAAGATAGATGACTTTATCTGGAACGATACTGCTAATGAGGCGTTTAAGGCGCTGAAGAAATAATTGGCTGAGTCGCCGGTTCTTGCAGCTCCTATTGAGAAGGAGCCCTTGCTGTTATATGTGGCTACAAACAACAGGGCTGTCAGTGTGGCAGTTGTGGTTGAAAGGAAGGATTTAGGCAAGGAGTATTCGGTTCAAAGGCCAGTTTATTATGTCAGTGAGGTTCTCATTGAGTCTAAGCAGAGATACCCACATTGGCAGAAGCTGGTTGGTGGCGTGTCCATGGCTAGTCGCAAGTTGAAACAATATTTCCTTGGTCATCCCATCACTGTGGTTAGCTCTGCTCCATTGGGGGATATTATTCAAAACAGAGAAGCCACAAGTCGGGTAGTTAAGTGGGCCATTGAGCTTGGACCCCATGGTTTGAAGTATGTCCATCGGACGGCTATAAAATCTCAAGCACTTGTGGACCTTATCAATGATTGGACATAGCTGCAGATGCCTCAGGATAAGCCAGACAATACATATTGGACTGTTCATTTTGATGGATCCAGGCAATTGGAAGGATCGGGGGCTGGAGTTATATTGACTTCCCTACGAGGTGATAAATTTTGTTATGTTTTAAGGTTGATGTTCCCTTGTACTAACAATGCAGCTGAGTATGAAGCATTACTGCATGGTCTTCGGAGGGCTAAAGAGATGAATCTAAGCCGGGTATTATGCTTTGGCGACTCAGATTTGGTGGCTCAGTAAGTATCAGGGACTTGGGATTCAAAGGATTCACTCATGGCGGATTATCACCGAGAGGTTGATACTGTTGCTAGTCACTTCAAGGGTTATCAAGTGGAGCATGTTGATCGCAGGAAAAATGAGGCTGCTGATGCCTTAAGCCGGCTAGGATCTCAGCGTAAGCCATTCCCCCCTAATGTTTTCCTTGATGTTTTGCATAACCCATCAGTAAAGTTGCCTATAGAGGAGCATTTGGCAGTTCCTAACCCGAAGGCACAGTTGGTGGCGGCTCTCCATGCTATTCCTGATTGTACTGTTCCATATCTGGCTTATATGACCCGGGGCGAGTTACCTGAGGATGAAACCTTGGCTAGGCAGATAACCCTAAGATCTAAGTCAATGACTATCATCAAGGGTGAGCTCCATAGATGTAGTGTTACTGGAGTGTTTCAACGATGTGTTTCTCTTGAGGAGGCCCGTGAAATTTTAAGGGAGATTCATGGAGATTGCGGTCATCATGCCGGCTCTGAGTCTCTCGTTGCTAAGGCCTTTCGTCGTGGGTTTTATTGGTTGACGGCTCATGTTGATGCAGAAGATATGTTCAGTAAGTGTGATGGTTATCAGAAATTTTCAAGACGAGCTCATGTGTCGGCTCAAGAATTGAGGATGATTCCAATTACTTGGCCATTTGCAGTCTCGGGGCTAGATATGGTTCGGCCTTTCAAAATGTCTGAGGATAAAAAGACTCACCTCTTGGTAGCAGTTGACAAGTTTACAAAGTGGATTGAGGCTGAGTCGGTCAGCAAATGTGATGCAGCCACGGTGGTTCAATTCATCAAAAGGTGATCTTTCATTTTGGATATCCTCATAGTATCATCACTGATAATGGTACTAATCTGTCTACAGGAGCAATGAAAGAATTCTGTCAACAAGAGCATATCCGGTTTGATGTGTCGTCGGTGGCTCACCCCCAGTCTAATGGCCAAGATGAACGAGCTAATCAAGAAATCTTGAGAGGCATCATGCCTCGGCTTATGGTCCCTTTCCAGAGGACACCGGGTTGTTGGGTGGAGGAGCTGCCTTCAGTGATTTGGAGTATCAATACCACGCCCAACAAGTCTACGGGTTACACGCCGTTCTTCATGGTTTACGGAGCTGAGGCGGTTCTCCCTAGTGACATATGTCACGACTCGCCTCGTGTGGCGGCTTATGTTGAAGCTGATAATGAGAGAGCACGCCAGGATGCTATTGACCTGTTAGATGAGGAGCGTGACCTTGTCGCAGCTCGTTCGGTGATTTAGCAGCAAGATCTACGTCGTTATCACAGCCGCCGGGTTAAGACCAGGACCTTTCAAGAAGGAGATTTGATGCTCCGACTCATCCAAGGTCAAACTGACATGCACAAGCTATCCCCACCATGGGAAGGACCATTTGTGGTCAGAAAGAATCTGAAAAATGGGTCATACTACCTTATCGATGTTCGAGACCACAAGGACTCACGGACGTCGGAGGAGGAGACCAACCGGTCGTGGAATATTGCTCATCTTCCGCCTTATTACACCTGAGCCAGTGGCTCTTGTGATGTACATATTTTTAGGAATGTATATATTATGATAAGTATAATAAAGCCGGCATCCCTGATGATTCAGGGCCTCTGTCGTTTCATTTCTGAGAATCTGAGTCTTTATTTACTTCATAAGGTCACTTGGGGGCTTCCTGCTCATTGAGAATAGCTATGACCCTTTTGATCCGGCTTGTACGCCTTGATTGCAAAAACTTGGCGGCTTCCTGCTCATTGAGCATAGATGTGACTACCCTATTGATCCAGCTTATACACCTAGATCACAACATTAGTTGGGGGCTCTTTGTTAAATGAACAAAATCTTTGTTGTCCCTCGTAATAGGCTTGGTCGCCATGTGTATTCACCAACAAACCGGGTTATCCTGCCTATGTAAGTTTTCCACTCCGACTGTAATCCTAGAATGACTCGCCGTACGCTTGACAGTTAATCTTTTAAAGACCCTGAACTTGTCAAAGTTAAAATGGTGATTTGGTCATGAGGCCCGGCTTACAGGTTTGAATTAAGGAATAACTCAGTGGATGTGCAGCCCTTGAATAGCACTTGATGTTGAGGCCTGCCAGCCTTTGAATGCCTTGATTTTTCTGTTTTCTTCTGCCTTTGAATATCTTTGATGACTTATATATTTGTGCGATATTGATATATGGTTGAAATTTGATTCAGACCATGATGCCTTGGTCTTTATGTGATAAAATCCGGTGTTTTGATAACTCGGCCTGGCTTTGGACGTTGAGTCGCCAGTGTATGATTCATGGAATTTTGTCAAAGGCGTTGTAAGCAGGCGACGTGGATAAATTACAAAGAGTATTGCGCTCTGTATTGGGATTGTTGCCCTTATTGCATTTGGCCCTGTAAGCCGGCAATACACATAAGTATCACATGTATGATATTTATTTTGTTATGTTTACATGAGGTTTTGATAAACCGGCCCTGGTTCTGGGAGATATAGTCACCAGTGGTTGTTTATATGGGGCTTTTTGACCCGCCTTGGGGTAAACCGCCAAGGTACTTGTGCTTTGTTTGTATGCAGGGTATATGATAATATGCTTAGGCAGAATTAATAATGACTATGAACTTGAATGTTAGATCATCACAGAAGATCATTACAGCCCATTAAAGAGTTTTGCAAGTAAACATGCGCAATGGCATGGTAGATAAATTGTTTGATAGCTAGCCTATTACAAGCCAACTGATGGCCCAAAAGAATAATTGTTTTGGCAGTTTCACAGAAAGCAGATGCTAAGCCGGCCTGCAGCTTACTGATCTTGGCCTTGACGAGTTGAATGTTGTGGATCGTCCAGCACCAGTTCATCCTGCTCCTCTTCACCCAATGGCTAGAAATTAGTGGTTGCCCAGTTGATCCCAGTCAAAGATCTTAATACAACTTCATCACTTATAAGTGTTGATGGGTCAACATCAGGGGCAAAAGTGTGCTTACGGATCGGAGGAGTCAGTTCCTGAGAATCATGAACCCGCGCCTTGACCTTCTTGTTGTCGGCATCGTATATTGGCTGATAATGTGAAAGATTGGTATCTTCAGCCAGCTTACTGGCCAGAGGACGCATTTCCCTTGCAATTGTGGCAAAGTCTTCTGTGCTAAAGGGGGAACCGTCTTCTTTTACGCTCGGGCAGCCGTTTGCCAAGTCTGCCGGCTCAAGATCAACTTGCCAAGCTTTGGCTCGGGTTAGCGCGGTGAGTGCACCGGCTCTAGCAGCTGATTTCTTCAACTCCTCGATCCGCAAAGGCAACACAGATAGTTTCTCCAATGTATTCTTGATGAGGGTTTGGAGGTTGTTTCTTGTGGGCAGCTGTGCAGATGGCTCATTGTGCACCGGTATATAACTGTTCTATGAGCGTGTAGGCGGCTTTCAATTTCTTGTGCATGTCTGTGCCAAGGTGGGCAACTCTGGAGCCTACATCATCAAGAAAAATTTATAAGCCGGATGAATATTGTTTAAAATGCATTTGAAGTAAATATTGAGATGAAATTACTTACCAAAGATGGTAGCAGTCATGGCATTGACTTGATGTTTTAAGCCGGCGAGCTTTTCAACTACCGGCTTAAAAGCCGCTTCAGCATCCTCTGCTCTCTTCAACAGGGTTGACTTCTCTGTTTCCCAGCCTGCTTGATCAGCTTTGAAGTTTTTTTTCAGCCTCTCCATATCTGCTAAAGCAATGGTCAGCTCATTTTTATCCTTGGAGGTTTCTGCTTGCTGAGACTTGATGTTTTCTTGAAGGTCAGCGACTTGGTATTCTTTGCCATTAAGCTCGGCCTACAAGAGATAAGCAATGAGTGGGATTGCCATGAATTTATTTGAGAAGTCCCAAGCACAATACAAGTATTTTACTTGGCACTTGGGGGCTAATGCACCTTGCTCTTTTTCAAGACAAGTTTATGATGACCTGGTTGTTATATGCTGATTATAGCCGATTCATGGGGGCTATGTGCTTAACTATTCTGGATACGTATGGTATTGAGACCCGACTTATCTTGACAGATTAAGCCGTCCCTTGGGGCTATAGATGTGAAGTTAAATCATTATTACCTAAAGTCCCGGCTTAGCTTGATAGGTTAAGCCGGTCCTTGGGGGCTACACATGCAAAGTTGAAGTACTACTATTGGAAGTCCCGGTTTATTTTGTGAATATAAACCGGCCCTTGGGGGCTACTGGAATTGATCTATGAAGCTATTGAAGTTTACAACACATTATATTCTATCATGTCCAATAAACTTGGCAGCTAATGGAAGTATATTCATATGAAAAAGAGTTACAGAGTTTACCTCATAGCGCTCCTTCATCAAATTTACTAAGCCGGCTTCATAATCACGGCTTGTGTAAAGGCGGTTCAAATACCCAGAGTGAATCTCTCGGGCACTGAAATTGGCATAACTGTCCAGATTGGCTGACCACTTGCCCTTGTCAGCAATGGAAATTTATTACTTGGCGTTGTGCTTGGATAGGATAGTTGGTTTGCCTGGATTTGTATAGCCATGCCGGTGATGGTAAGATCATCGTCTTTTTCTTCAGCCAGTTTAATAGGGCTTGCCGGCTTGATGGGGCTTAGCGGATTGGTGATGGCCGGGTCAACGTCCATCTGGTCAACTTCAGCATTCTGATCATTGAGTGGTGGTTCATCAACTGTGGCTTTAGGAGCTTGATGAGAGGTTTCTGCTGACTGCTGCTCCGGCTCAGAAGGATTCTCAGGAGTTCTGGTCACCTTCGCCTTCTTGCTGGGCTTTGCCATGGCCTTATGAATGAAGCACAAGACAAGATTAGTACAATAGTTGAGTATATAATTGAAAGCAAAGGCTTGATAGTCTTACCCTGGCACCGGTTTGAAGGCCGGGACATGAGTCCCCGTTGAGTCGCTAGAGGAAGAGTGAGATGTTCCCTGATAATTTGAATCGGGGGGGATTAAGAGGTTGTCAGTAAAGGCCAGCCTTGGGATAAGTTCAGTCAGAGTTTGTTGAGACCTCTATAAGACGGAGGAAAGGATCCCGCTTCCGCTATTCCGGGTCGTGCGGCAAGCTTCATGTTGTTGCTTCTTCAAAATAAAGTTGGGATCAAAATAAGCCAAAGGATGAGAAAACCTTACTTTCCTTCTTCCTTGGCGAGTTTTCTATTTTGGCACAGACTCCGAGCCAGAGGAAAGAACAATTACCTTGTCGTCACCCGCACGGCTGGCCTCGGCTTCCTCCTGATAACAATTATTGTCAATGAGATGTATAAAAAATGAGCCAAAAGAGTCAAGTTCTACCTCCGACACATCATCATCACTGTCATCATCCAAGTTTAACTCGGTGGGCTCGGTGGTCTTCTTCTTGGTAGGCCTCTTGGTGACCTTGGTTTTGGTACGAGCCAGTTTAACTGGCTTATCTTGCGGCTTCTTCTTCCAAAATGAAGAGTTGGCCTATTAAGGTCAAAAAGATCATAAGTGGGCAGTATTAACGCAAATGTAGTTGAATGGAAGGTGTGGAACACTTCTGGCTGGTGGCTTGTTGAAAGTGAAAAAGGACTAAGTCATGTCTTACTACAATCTACCCAAGATTCGTTCAGCAAGGCCTTGGTGGCCTTAGTGATTTCCGCGTCTGACAATTGAATGTCACAGTGGCTTTGGGGATCTTTCAGATCACCAGTATATTCTCACATTAAGCCAGGGCGACGGCTTAGTGGCAAGATCCTCCAGGAGACCCATCCCCGTACAAGATCGATGCTGGTTAAACCATTAGCCATGAAGGCTCTGAGCTTTGAAAAAGTTGGCGCACATTGGGCCCACTCGTTTGTGCTAATCCGTGGGGGGGAGTGGATGTGCGTTGCTAAGCCGGTGATCATGGTAACTCGGTAGAGGATTCTTGTCTGCTGGAGATGTGTTTTGACAGTAGAACCAAGTTTGGTTCCAATCTTTGGGATGACTCGGCGGCTTGGCGTAGGGAAAGCTGGCTTCTTTCCTCTTCTGGATTGAAACTCCATCGAGTTCCAAGCTAGGCCCGTTAGTGAACTCTGTCTGGCGGTTTAAGTAGTAAAACTCTCTAAACAATTCAACTGTGGGCTCCTCTTGAAGATAAGCTTCACAGAATACTTGCAAGTTGCAAATGTTGGACACAGAATTGGGTCCAATATCTTGAGGGTGAAGTTGGAAAAAATGAAGTACGTCGCAGAAAAACTTTGAGCCGGGCGGGCTGAACCCCCGGATCAGGTGGTAATTGAAAACAATCACTTCTCCGTACTTGGGCTCAGGAGAATTTTCTTCGCCTGGGATCCTCCAGTGGAGGTCCTCTCTCTTGGCTAGGGTGCCGGTTGCAACGAAATTGTTCAGGTCTTCTTCAGTGACCCGGGATCGGACCCAGTTGCAGGCAGTGTATGTCTTGGTCATTTTTTGAAGATCTGAAAGGAAGATTATGCCGGTTTAAGATTATATGGTTAAGCTGGCTATTGGTTTAAAGGCAAATAATAATGAAGCATGCATGCAAAGGTGTAACACCCTAGATGTAACATGTCCCATTTTGGCAATATAGTAACTTGAGCTTCATCCAATTCTTGGGGCCTAATGTTGGGGATATAACTATTGGGTATGAACCGCACAGGAGGGGCCGGGTCATACCACTAGCGGTTCATAATGACAAGGCCCATGAAGATGTTGAAGATGGCGGTTCATGAGGCAGGCTTACTGAAGGCCCAAGACCCAAAGCCGACTTGAGGCCCACGGGCGTAAACTGCCATATGCTAACTTGTATGTTAAGGAAAGTGTAGATTCTATCACCGAGCCGGACACGTTGTGTATGAGCCGGCCAGGACTCTGTAGGCCGCCGGGCATCAGCCTATGTATATAAAGGGGTGACTCAGCGGCGTTTTAGGGAAAGAAAGAAGAGATCGAGAACTAGGTAAAGTGTATTCGCTCCTTGGTAATCGAAGCCCAAGCAATACCACCATACACTGGATTAGGCCTTTACCTCCACCGCGAGGGGCCGAACGAGTGTAAACTCGATGTGTCCCTTGTCCCGTTTAACCCCTTCAAGCTAACTATGTTGCGATGGCTCCACACATAAGTCCTCACGCTAGGGTATCTCACGTGACAATTCCACGACAGTGCCCGTGAAGAAGAAGCCCAAGAAAGTGCTCACGCTGATGGAGCTTGTGTCGTTGGGTTGACACGGCAAGTGTCCTCACAGAAGAACTTGGTTGTGGGACCATAGCTACGGGGTGAAGCCTTGATTGGGTTAATCAAGAACGAGAGAAATGAGTTTACCCGGGTTCGGCCCCTCTTGTTCAGGGTAAAGCCTACTCCTACTAGTTTCCTTATGAAATAAGGTGATCTCTATTACAAGGGTGTTGTTTCACTACCTATCTCTTGAGAGCTCAAAAACTTGTCCCTTTGGATGACCCAGGAACCCGCTTTATATAATAGTCAGGTCTCTGGTGTTACAAGAGATTCTGGGTTCTACCCGCGGTCGGAAACCTACTCTAAGTCCTCTAGGTCCTCCATGCCTTCCAAGTTAGGAAGGCTCTATCTCATATACGGACTCCAGAGGGACGGGTCCTACCTTCTCTAGTTGGGTTCCCATCAGACCCACCGGCCCATTCATACCTGGCCCAGGTAGCTCCCTGGACAACCTGGTCCTAGGCCCTCTCGCATTGGCGGGTTGCATCTTGGGTACCCGGGTCTAATCCGTGGGTAATTCCCCCAATAGCTTGCCTAAGAATCGATGAAGAGGGCTGTTCATAGGGCCAGTGTGGCCGCCGCCCAGGCAATCCTTGATGCTACCGCTGAGGATAATGACACCCTGGTCAACAAGGCCCCGCAGGCAGCGACACAACACGCCCTCCTCATGCTAGGTTTAGCCGACCCACATTGGCCATTCTTACTACCGCTTCCATGGTCGTGGTGAGCACCTGCCCGTCGGTTATTTGCCCTCCACAGGGGGCAGTCATCATGCTCCTTCATAACACTAAGGGTGAGCAGTCTCCATCCGACGCACGACCATGGTGCGACCCGCTTCTTCACGTCATCAGAGGGTCGCGTGATCATGCCGGACACCCCCGCTGTCGCGGCTAGCATGGACCTCAACATCACACCAGGTTCCGGTACCGGCCAGTCGGCCACAAGGATGCAGAAGAAGCGGCCGCGGGCAATTCCTACGGACAAACTTCCCGATGCCCGCAAGCTGTTTGGCAGAATGCCCAACCCAACACAGGGGCAAGATGACCCGACCTGGTTTGACGATTTCATGGATAACATCATCGACGAGGGTCATGGCCAGGCATTCAATCCCGATGAGGCACAAAGCAAAGACAGTCACGGCCAAGATGATTGTGTCGAAAACATTGGCGGCCACATCAACCAAGAAGTGATCGACAATGAAAGTGATCCATGGCATAATGGAATGTATTACGAAGACAGAGAAGATGACGTAAACATTGAGGAGGAGCCATTGTTTATCGATGAGCTCACCCGAAAAGAAAATGCACAAAAGATGATGCAAAGCATCCGGATGGGGACATACACCAAAGATGAGGACAAGTTAATATGCGAAGGATCACTTGTAGAAAAAGGACCTAATGTTCAGCCCTTTAGTCACGGTTTGTAAATTAGCCGGCACTAATGTGACCATTAGTGTCGATTCGAACGGCTATGCATTAGTCCCGGTTCGTATTGAACCTTTAGTACTAGTTCGTGGCATGAACCGGTACTAAAGGGGTGGTGGCAGGCTGGTGTCAGGCCGGGGCCCCACGAGCCCCTTTAGTCCCGGTTTGTTCCACGAACCGGGACTAAAGGTCTAACCTATAGTGCCGGTTTGGCTCACAAACCGGGACAAAATGGGTCTAACTTTTTATCCCGGTTGGAGAAACAAACCAGGACTAAAGGCAATTTTTAAACTCTACCCCCCTCCCCCCGTGTATCGCCATTTCAGTTTTGTAAAAAACAAAAGAAAATGATAAAAACTTCAAAAATTAAAATCCTTCGAGATGTAGTTATGTTACTACATCTACTAGTTAGGAAAATTAAAAAACTTAATTTGGACATGTTTTGCAAAAAAGTGTTATAAAAAAGTAAAATGGCCATATCTTTTGCATATGGTGTCGAAAAAAACGTATAATATATTAAAAAATCAGCACGAAAAACGTATAATACGGCCTGTTTGCAAATTATTAGAATCCTCAAATTCTAAAAGGAAAAAAAGATATGCTCAAATTTCAGTTTTTTTTTTAATTTTCGTTAAATCTGGTCAAACTATGGATTGTTTTTTAATTCTAAAAGGATTGTTTTTTAACAGAACCGGGACTAAAGGTCCTTACGAACCGGTATAACAGGGCGTTTTACTACTAGTGGATGGAAGGAAAAAGGAAAGATCCCAAGACTGGCGCTGAGCAAAAAAGGGTCGTTTGGGGGGGAGCGGAGTTCATGGGTACTTCCATTTACGTAGGAAATTCCCGCCCTACAAGTTTTTGAGCAGCTGTGGCATCAACTCAATCCAAAAGAGGAGGGACTTTATCCAACAAGAATTCAACAAGTTTTGTGCCGCCCTTGAGAGCATTGAGGCCGTCCTGTGAGTGGCCTAGGCGTGAGCGCATGGTATACAACTTCTTCTCTTTGTTCCTATGCCACTTTTTCATGTTTGTTGCATTTTGTGTCCCTCGGTATTACATTATGGCCTTCACTGTGATTGTTTAGGCATTCCAAACTTTGAAAGCCTTCAAGGCCAAACATGGGGACAAGCCACCCACACCCATTGTTTGATGGTCATCAAAGATTGCCCCAAGTTTAAAGAGCAATATGCGGCCTAAAATAAGAATGGAGGGTCAGCGGCCGTCGTTGAGCATGAAGATAGGGTGAAGCAACCGAGGGGAAAGACCAACTCGAATGTGGATGAGAAGCGTGATTCAACATCGTTCACCTTGCTAGAAACTTTGCAAGGCATGGTGACCCAAAAGGAAGCAAGGCACCAAAGGAAGCACTAAGAAAAAGAGGAGAAAATGAAGGCCTACATCGAGCTCCCAACAAAGAAGCTCGAGATGGAGGAGGCCGTCAAAAGGAGGAACCTCGAGATTGAGGAGACCATCCAAATGAAGAAGCTCGAGACTGAGCCAACCAACGTTAACACCAAAGACAAAGAGGTGGGGCTAGCTTGAATTGCGAAGGAGGTGGAGATCATGATGGTGCACTTGAGCAAGATGTCCCCGAACAGAAGAGTTTGGTTCAATAAGAAACAAAAGATGATGCTCAAGCTAGGTGATGGAGCTACGGCCAACAGCGATATCGCTTTGTATGTCGGCTTGCGTGCTGGCATGAACTAGGGGGCGTGTGATAAAAACTATGGCCTCTTTGTGCGCTAGCAAGTGTGCCGACCATTGGCTACTGTGCCGGCGTGAACCCTGGGTGATTTTTTGTTGGCTGACATGTGTGTCGACCGCTGGCGCTCTGGCCGGTGTGAACTATGAATGTTGACATGGCTATTGGTGCGGGCTATTTCAACTTGTATTTCAGTTTTCATGGAGATCGGACAAAATGTGTGTGTCGGTTGGGCGTACCGGCCAAGTTTGGTCAGGGGCGGCCGGACAATACCCGTTTGCCTGACCCAAATAGATAGAATCCAGACAAACCGACGTTTGTTTGGGGTTGCAAGTTGGAGTTGGCCTTAGATCATCTACAACTGGGCGTCTCAGTGTCTCAAATTGGACTCAAACACCCACTACTAGAGAAAACCTTACAAGTGGCGCTGATTTTTTACGTACCAGTAGCGCGGGCGCCCGCGCTACTGCTAGGGCGCTACAGCTATTTAACAATATCACGTTTCTAAACAAGCGCTACAGCTAATTTGTTGGCCTTAGATCGTTGAATTCTGACCTCACATTGCATGGGACGATCTATGTACAAAAAGCAAAATGATATATACACGATGCATTAATGCCAATAACACTAAAAACAATATAGTAGTTACTAGTTTCATATAATTTATTACCGCCGCATGAAGAAAACTAGACTCGAAGTAGATGTCGAACAGCGTGCCAGTTGCAAGGCCGCTGGCGCACCTTGACTTGCACCGTCGACACGGTGGTGGTGGTGGTGGTGGCGCCATTTCCCTAAAGCAATATGATTAAAGGATTAACGCTCCAAAAAGAAAACATAAAGTTTTCATAGAGTTCACATGGCAAGCAAAATAACAACTAAAAGTAAACATAAAGTTCAGTCTAGGGGAACACTTTATCTATTCCCACATCCAAAAGTTAAACCAGCTTAGAATCTTCCAAAACACAATAAGTAAACATTCATTCCACCTTTGGCATCAGATGCACAATAATTAAAACTATAAAAGGCAAACACCCCCCTTTTCGATCAGATACAACTCTCTGTCTATCTGTGTTTTCTTATTCTGAAATTTACCAAAAATGAGCTCACTAACAGCATCATAACAACTTGGCAATTTGAGCATCACCACATACAGATACTCTCTTCAACCTGAAAGAGTATCGAATCAAGCATTGATTTTTCCATGAAACCAGATAACAGTGAGGGCTTCTTGGTCATATCTTTATATGCTTCAACAAAGAAGCTAGTGGCAGCAGCCAAGAATTTAAACCCTCAACCATCGACAAACTTGAGCGTGTGGAGGCGTTCACGCAACCACAGACGATGGATAATCATTCCCATTACAGAAGCCTATCATCTACACGAAATGGCACACGGCAACCGACGCCGCCCGTGGATCCTCTCCGGAAAAGGCACGACATGGACGCCCCCTCTCTAAACCCTAGAACAGTAGGCACCACCGCCGCCACCACTGCTCCAGGGGTAGCAGCCAAGAATTGAAACCCAAGTTTCAATTATATGTGCTAAAAGCCTCTACTTCTCTAGCTACTTCTCTCTACTCTCTCCTAAGTTTCGGTGAGCAACAAAAAGTCTCTACTTCTCTCACCTAACCCCTCTCTCTACTCTCTCCCCAATCACGCGAGGAAACAAGCCTGGAACACGTCGCATCGAAGCGAGGAGCCACCGTGCAATCCCTAAATCACAAAACATGGTGGCGAGCCGCCGCGGCAAATCAATTGGAGCCTAGCTAGTGTGGCGCGCGCAGGTAGGAGGAGATCGAGGGGGACTTACGGGGCTGGAGCGTCGGAGGAGGCGAGAGGCGACCGCGCGTGGTGGCAGCGCACGGCACCATCGACGGGGGTGAGGCGGCCGGGGACGAACCCTAACCGCGGCGGCGGCGGCGGGCGGAGGGGTCGATTCTAAGAGTGAGGGGGTGCGGGGGCGCTCGGACCGGTTTTCTTTTGCTCTAGTAGTAGCGCTGGTTAGAGGCCGGCGCTACTGCTAATCCCACCAGCTGTAGCGCCCGTTCAAAACAAACGCTACAGCTAAGTGGGCTACTGTTTTTGCCCTGCAGCCCATGTAACAGTAGCGCGGCCCAAGCAAACAAACGCTGCTGTTATATATTAGTAGTAGAGTGTTTTCTGCCCAACGCTACTTGTAAATACTAGTAGCGTGGGTTCATAAACAGGCGCTACTAGTAAACTTCTATCTATAAGCATTTTCCTAGTAGTGACCCGGACTGACCGAAACCCCTCATATCCAGCCCAAATCTATGGCTGATATGCGCAAGCCTGGGCGTGTCCGTCACATCAGATCGGACCCATGCTGGTCCACCACAATCCCGCATATATTTGTCCCCATCCGCTCCTCGGACCAAACCTAGCCACTCCACTCCCCTCTCTTCCGCCCCCATGCTCACTTTCGGCAGCAGCGGATTTGAATCCTCCTTCAGCTAATCTGTGAACTGGGACCTCATCCCAGTCGGGTCGGAGGAGGAGATGGTCATCCGTATTGCGCTCCACCGCGCTCGCGAGGAGAATGTGCGACTACGATCAGCCTGAATCCGCCAGGAGTCCATCGTGTCCGTCCAAATAGCATGCGGATCCAGCGCGCGGTACGTCGTTGCTTGCTCACTAGAGGCGATGCACTCCGTCTGGCGTCCGAATGCCTTGGCGAGCACGCAACCTCTTCGTTGGTGCGCCGACGACGAGGCCATCCGTGACCCGACCGCGAGGGTATGGCGTGGCGTGCCCGTTCTACGAAGCACTGCGTGCGGGAGGCTGTGACCGACGTTGGTGAGGCGGTGTCGCGTTCTCCGGTGCCTCAATGGATGGCCTGCAACCCCAGGCGGTGCTGCCTCGTCGTGGTGGATGTGTCAGCCACCCCCAAACATGACGCATCCATCGTCGATCTCACATCGACCGTCACCATGAAGGCTCCGGACTCCGATGAGGAAGAGTAGGGCATGGGAGACGGCAGCGCCTCGAATCCTATAAGTCGGTGTGTGTCCCATGTCCTACTCTACGTCGCTGGTGGCTGAAGCAACACTTGGAGGGGCGCAACCGCCACCGGACTTGGACACGGCAGAGCCGGACAAGCGCCGCTTAGATTACTGTCACATTCCATGTAATTGTATTGATTTGAGCTTTCATATATGGGGTATCCGGTTGTGGAAATGATTTTTTGAGATGTGACCGGTCACTATCACAGACATGTTTGGACGCGTTCGCAGGTGTTTGATGGGTTGGAATTTATGTATTCGGCTGTAGATGCTCTTATTACTAGACCTTGATTCAACTTTACAAGCATACTCTTGAGACACTTGACTGGTCAAACCTGTACTAGTCCGAGCGATGAGAATTTCAGAAGAGAGAAAAGAGGTGGTATGTTTCTGTGAACATCACTAAATGCTGGCCATTTCAGGCAACTATGATTTAAGCTAATTAACCTTGCCCATCTTCCGGAGCAGGAGTTGACCATGCCCGATTAAGCTAAACACAGTTGGCAACTTGGCATTATACCAAACTCTGATGCGTATTCTCCTTCTCTCCCAAGCACACTTGCTCTCTCCCATGCATTATTTTTGTTACTATTTTTAGAAAATGGATGTTCCTCTCTGACCTCTGTATCCATATTTGTTTCGTCATAATCTGAACTATCAAATTATTAACTTGGTTTGCCCTTGATGAACGTTGACAATATGGCACCAAAGCTAGGTATCTCAACAACAATCAGTATTTTCTGCGCAGAAAAGAAAATGGTATTGGTGCACAATGCGATCAGTCAACTGAACGTGTCCCCTTGTGGAAAATACTCTTGATTGTTCAAAACTCTATTGGTAGGTTCGATCGATAAGAATTTCACAATGAGACAAAAGAGGTGATAAGAATTGGGAGTATGAATTAAGCTAATTAAGCTTGCCCGTCTTCCGGACCAGGAGTTGACGTCGCCCGGCTAAGCTAAACACAGTTGTCAACTTGGCATTATAGCAAACGCCAAGAACACTTGCTCTCCCCGATTAGATTTGTTACTCTTTTTGGAAACATGGGTGTTCCTCTCTGACCTTTGCATCCATCCATACACCAACAACTTGCTTCGTATACTGTAATAATGCATTGAACTATCAAATGATCAACTTGATAACAAGCGGGATCAAGTTGATCATTCTCCCCGATTAGATTTGTTACTATTTTTTTGGAAAAATGAGCGTTCCTCTGTGACCTTTGCATCCATCCATAGATCAACAGCTTGTTTTGTACTGTACTGTAGTAATGTTCTCTAATGATCAACTTGATTTGCCTTTGATGAACTATCTAATGATCAACTTGATAACAAGCCGTGTTTGTGCAGGATGTGATCGGAAGAACGCGCTCGTTTGCAATGACTTTGAAATCACTTGTTAATTTTGTCTCGATGCAGAGCCCTGAGTGGACTATCAACAACTTGCAGATGTGAACTTGGCTGGTGGCATAGCTGGCTCCGCCTAGTGTGTGCACATGACTCGTGATTAGATGTTGATGAGACTACAAGGAAAGCCACACCACCATATCGACACGCTTCGTTACTTTATTCGTGTGCCGGCCATTATGTCCTGTTGCCACGCAATGCTCACGACAGCGTCCATGACATCAGCATCAATTAATTGAGGATAAGAATGTACTCCCTCCGTTCCGAATTACTTGCCGCACATATGGATGTATCTAGATGTATTTTAGTTTTAGATACATCCATTTCAGCGACGAGTAATTTGGAACGGAGGAAGTAGGAGCACTAGTAGTTTGTATACTGTGCACTCATCATTGTGGTGCTACCGCTGAGTGCATATGCCGTAGCATATTTTAAGATATTTGAAAAATTCAAAAAAATATAACACATTGACACAACATCAATGTATGTTTTCATAAAATTATATATTAAAATTTAAAACATTACTTGAGATACATAAATGATAATTTTGACATCAATGTGATAATGGATCAAATCTAAACCCCAACTTATCTTATGTACTATTAAGTGTTGAATTTGATATATTTTTTTTCGAGCTACGTTTGAATATTTTTTGACAACATACATTAATGTTGTGTGAATATGCTACAATGTTTTTTTTTGGAATTTTTTGAACATTTTAAACATGATATGGAAGTTTGGTGCACCGGGTGCACCAGATATTCTCCCACTAGTACCCCTGGCTGGCTGGCTAGCTCTAGTTATTTGTATTGCTACTTGCAAGATGCTGTTTCCTGTTAGCTGATCCAAGCTTAGCGTTGCTAACGAACTGTTTTGGTTACCTTTTCAAATGTAGCTTTTCTTTGCCAGCGCTATGCATTTTTTTTGAGTGAATTCCGGTTTTTACCCTTTATTTTCACATTTTTTACACTAATTACCCATTTAGCGAGATTTCATCCGTTTTGCCCCATTTAACAAAAATGTTGCCACAATTTACCTTGTTTAAAATTTTGTGAACATCCGTCACAATTGTTATGTCCAGCTAGCATGCCATGTTAGTGGTTTTTCCTGACTATTTTTCTCACTGCTGAACCAGGCCACACAACTTCTCCCGACTGGCGGGCCCTGACGGCGATCGCTCGCGTCACGTCCAATGCATAATGCCTAAGTCGGCCGCGCGGCACGCTCGCCTCCAGTGGCTTCTCGTTTGCGTTGCTCGCCCCCAATCAAAGATGCAAATTGATTTCCATATAACACTAGTAGAAAAGGGGGCAATGGTCCAGGCCGGGTCAGCCCATTCGTCCCGGTTCAATCCAGAACCGGGACCAATGGGGACATTGGACCCGGTTCGTGAGCCCCGGGGGCCGGCCGGGCCACGTGGGCCATTGGTCCCGGTTCGGCTGGACCTATTGGTTCCGGTTGGTGAGACGAACCGGGACCAATGCGCCTCGCTCCTGGCCCACCATCATTGGTCCCGGTTGGTGGCGTGAACCGGGACCAACGGCTGCCCTTTAGTCCCGGCTCGTGGCACGAACCGAGACCAATTAGTTGCCTATATATATATATATATATATCCCTCGCCCGCGAGCAGAGCACTCCCAGTGCTCTGTTTTTCGTGGCCGGCGAGGGGAGAGCTTTGTGGTGCTCTAGCTCACCTCCTATGCACACCAGGTGTTTGATGGAATGCCCGAGCCACACTACTTAAGCTTTCTCCTCTCCAAGCTCGACCTCCAAGCTCCATTTTCCTCAATATTTGTCTAGATTTAGCGGTCCATCACGTCCCGTCCCCGTCTTCACCGCCGTCGATCGCCCGCGCCGATCTCGTCGCGGCACCATCGTGGTGAGCCTCTTGTTCTTATCTTCTTTCTGAAAGGAAAAAAATTCTTACTTGTATATTTATATAGATACTTGTATAATTTTCTTACTTTTATTATTGCATCTTATATAGTGCGATGGTTTTGGTATCCGCCCCCGTCGGCCCTCGTCCTGTCTATGATTCGGATGTGGTATATATTATCTTTTCATAACTATTGGTTCATTTATTGTTTATGACAATTATGCCGACCAACGTGACATAGTTTTTATTTATCTAGGAGGTTGTTGAACCGGAAATTCCAACCGACCCTATTGTCGAGAGGTTAAATTTAGTTGAAGAAGAAAACAATTTGTTGAAGGAAAAAATAGAAAAATTGAGGAGGAGAAGATGATATTGGAGTTGCATGTTGCGGATGTCGTCGATGATCACAAGATCAAGATGGATGCAATGCGCTTGAAGATTAGAAAGATTAGAAAATATGCCATTCATACCAAGGCTTGGTATCATTATGCCGTTGGATCAGTTGTTACATTGGTTGCGATTATGATCGCATTTGTTTTCGCATTGAAATGTTTTACATAGTTTCAGTGTATGGTTTAATTAATTTAGATGCTCTGCAGAGCTTTATGTTGTTAGATGAGAACTATGTATGTACTTTGGTTTTAATGTGATGATGAACTTCTATTAATTTGGTCACTTAATTATCTATTCATGATGTTCTGTAATGATTTTTGACACACTTAATTATATATAATGCACGCAGATGAACCGGAATGGATGTACGGTTCAAGACACACCTCCGAGTATATTAAGGGCGTGCATAATTTTCTCGAAGTGGCTAAGGCAAACAAGCAGAATGGTTTTATGTGTTGTCCATGCCCTATATGTGGGAATACGAAGTCTTACTCTGACCGGAAAATCCTCCACACCCACCTGCTTTACAAGGGTTTCATGCCACACTATAATTTTTGGACGAGGCATGGAGAAATAGGGGTTATGATGGAAGACGGCGAAGAAGAAGAGTACGATGACAACTATGTGCCCCCTGAATACGGTGATGCTACTGAACATCAAGAGGAACCAGACGATGTGCACGATGATGCTACAACGGGCGAAGCTGCTGAAGATCAAGAAGAACCAGACGATGTGCCCGATGATGATGATCTCCGCCGGGTCATTGTCGATGCAAGGACGCAATGCGAAAGTCAAAAGGAGAAGCTGAAGTTCGATCGCATGTTAGAGGACCACAAAAAAGGGTTGTACCCCAATTGCGAAGATGGCAACACAAAGCTCGGTACCGTACTGGAATTGCTGCAGTGGAAGGCAGAGAATGATGTGCCTGACAAAGGATTTGAGAAGCTACTGAAAATATTGAAGAAGAAGCTTCCAAAGGATAACGAATTGCCTGACAGTACATACGCAACAAAGAAGGTCGTATGCCCTCTAGGATTGGAGGTGCAGAAGATACATGCATGCCCTAATGACTGCATCCTCTTCCGCGGTGCGTACAAGGATCTGAACGCATGCCCGGTATGCGGTGCATTACGGTATAAGATGAGACGAGATGACCCTGGTGATGTTGACGACGAGCCCCACAGGAAGAGGGTTCCTGCGAAGGTGATGTGGTATGCTCCTATAATACCACGGTTGAAACGTCTGTTCAGAAACAGAGAGCATGCCAAGTTGATGCGATGGAACAGTGAGGACCGTAAGAAAGACGGGAAGTTGAGAGCACCCGCTGACGGGTCGCAGTGGAGAAAAATCGAGAGAAAGTACTGGGATGAGTTTGCAAGTGAGCCAAGGAATGTATGGTTTGCTTTAAGCGCGGATGGCATTAATCCTTTCAGGGAGCAGAGCAGCAATCACAGCACCTGGCACGTGACTCTATGTATGTATAACCTTCCTCCTTGGATGTGCATGAAGCGGAAGTTCATTATGATGCCAGTTCTCATCCAAGGCCCTAAGAAACCCGGCAACGACATTGATGTGTACCTAAGGCCATTAGTTGAAGAACTTT
Organism: Triticum dicoccoides; assembly: GCF_002162155.2. Classification (NCBI taxonomy): domain Eukaryota; kingdom Viridiplantae; phylum Streptophyta; class Magnoliopsida; order Poales; family Poaceae; genus Triticum; species Triticum dicoccoides. Next base: position 553,199,548 of record NC_041381.1, read on the forward strand.
TATAGCTGTGGAATGGAAACGGTGTACGTATGTGGGATGAGCACAAACAAGAGGAATTTAACCTAAAGGCGTTGCTGTTCGTGACCATCAACGATTGGCCCGCTCTCAGTAACCTTTCAGGACAGACAAACAAGGGATACCACGCATGCACGCACTGTTTACTTGACACCGATAGTATATACCTGGCAAGCTGTAGGAAGAATGCGTACCTGGGCCATCGTCGATTTCTTCCGACCAACCATCAATGTCGAAAGAAAGGCAATCATTTCAAAGGCGAGGTAGATCACCGGAAGAAGCCCGCCATGCGTACCGGTGATCACGTACTTGCTATGGTCAATGATTTACACGTAATCATTGGAAAGGGTCCCGGCGGACTAGCTGTTCCGAGTGACGCTGGGGGACACGCACCCATGTGAAAGAAGAAATCTATATTTTGGGACCTACCCTACTGGAAAGACCTAGAGGTCCTCTCTTCGATCGACGTGATGCACGTGACGAAGAACCTTTGCGTGAACCTACTAGGCTTCTTGGGCGTGTATGGGAAGACAAAAGATACAGCTGAGGCACGGGAGGACCTACAACGTTTGCACGAAAAAGACGGCATGCCTCCAAAGCAGTATGAAGGTCCTGCCAACTATGCTCTTACCAAAGAAGAGAAGGAAATCTTCTTTGAATGCCTGGTTAGTATGGAGGTCCCGACTGGCTTCTCGTCTAATATAAAAGGAATAGTAAATATGGCAGAGAAAAAGTTTCAGAACCTAAAGTCTCATGACTGCCACGTGATTATGATGCAACTGCTTCAGGTTGCATTGAGGGGGCTTCTACCGAAAAACGTCCGATTAGCCATTGTGAAGCTATGTGCATTCCTCAATGCAATCTCTCAGAAGGTGATCGATCCAGAAATCATACCAAGGCTAAGGAGTGATGTGGTGCAATGTCTTGTCAGTTTCGAGCTGGTGTTCCCACCATCCTTCTTCAATATCATGACGCACGTCCTAGTTCATCTAGTTGACGAGATTGTCATTCTGGGCCCCGTATTTCTACACAATATGTACCCCTTTGAGAGGTTCATGGGAGTCCTAAAGAAATATGTCCGTAACCGCGCTAGGCCAGAAGGAAGCATCTCCATGGGCCATCAAATAGAGGATGTCATCGGGTTTTGTGTTGACTTCATTCCTGGCCTTAAGAAGATAGGTCTCCCTAAATTGCGGTATGAGGGGAGACTGACTGGAAAAGGCACGCTTGGAAGGGACTCAATAATATGCAGGGACGGATATTCTTGGTCTCAAGCACACGACACAGTTCTACAGAACTCTACCTTGGTGACCCCGTATGTCGATGAACACAAGAACAGTCTGCGCTCCAAACACCCGGAGCAGTGCGACGACTGGATTACATGTGAACACATCAGGACTTTCAACAGTTGGTTGGAAGCACGTATCAGAGGTGACAACACTGTTTGTGATGAGCTGTACTTGTTGTTCAGGGGACCATCTTTGACTGTATTGATTTGGAAAGGATACGAGATAAACAGGAATACATTTTACACGATTGACCAAGATCAAAAGAGCACCAACCAAAACAGCGGTGTCCGCTTTGATGCAACAACCGAGAGGAGAAAGGACACATATTATGATTACATAGTGGACATATGGGAACTTGACTACGGACATGATTTTAAGGTCCCTTTGTTTAAGTGCAAATGGATCAATCTGTCAGGAGGCAGGGTATAGGTAGACCCACAGTACGGAATGACAATAGTGGATCTGAAAAATCTTGGGTACACTGACGAACCGTTCGTCCTAGCCAATGATGTGGCACAGGTTATCTATGTGAAGGACATGTCTACCAGACCGAGAAAGAGAAAAGATAAGGAAGCGAATACATCATACGATGAGCCAAAGCGCCACATAGTTCTTTCAGGAAAAAGGGACATCGTGGGAGTGGAGGACAAGACACACATGTCTGAAGATTATGAAAAGTTTCATGAAATTCCTCCCTTCAAAGTCAAGGCTGACCCCAGCATCCTGATAAACGATGAAGATTATCCATGGTTACGACGCAATAAGCAAATGACACAAGCGAAGAAAAAGTGAAGACTTTCTCCCGCAACTATTATGATGATACCATGCCAACTTTGTAACTGACGAGTATGATACCATTATCCGTTTTGTACATGCACATGCTATGTGGGTCAATTTATGATACCATGCCAACTTTCAACTTTTTCAGAGTTCATTTGAAATGCTTTAATGTCTTATGGTTCGGCCCTCGTAATAATTAAAAATAGCAACAATAAGTATTTTGTTGTAAGTAGAAGCAAAATAAAATAAATAAAGCAAGAAAGAAAACAAAAAAACAAAAAAAAAGTGTTTTCAAATTTGAAAACTAATGGCACTAACAGAAAGTTTATAATTTTCCTAAAACTAAAAGCAAAAACAATTAAAAAATAAAGCAAAAAACAAAAGAAAATAAATAATGCAGAAAACAAAACAAAAAAAACAACAATAAGTATTTTGTTGTAAGTAGAAACAAAATAAAATAAATAAAGCAAGA
>NC_041381.1:553202155-553203210 GCF_002162155.2 Triticum dicoccoides
AAAGCAAGAAAAAAACAAAAAACAAAAAAGTGTTTTCAAATTTGAATACTAATGGCACTAACAGAAAGTTTATAATTTTCCTAAAACTAAAAGCAAAAACAATTAAAAAATAAAGCAAAAAACAAAAGAAAATAAATAATGCAGAAAACAAAACAAAAAAACAACAATAAGTATTTTGTTGTAAGTAGAAACAAACTAAAATAAATAAAGCAAGAAAGAAAACAGAAAAACAAAAAAAGTGTTTTCAAATTTGAAAACTAATGGCACTAACAGAAAGTTTATAATTTTCCTGAAACTAAAAGCAAAAACAATTAAAAAATGAAGCAAAAAACAAAAGAAAATAAATAATGCAGAAAACAAAACAAAAAAACTGGAAAAAAAATAAATATAGCAACAATAAGTAAAGAAAACAAAAAACAAAAAAAATGCCTCCTACTGGGCCCCCACGGCCTGAATACGACATGAAACCCTACTATGGGCCAGGATTCAGGCCCGCAGTAGGCCCAGAAGGCCCATCAGGCAAAGCAATAGCAAGTAGGCCCGAAAGCCTGCGGTGGAGAGGAGCTCGAGAGGGGTGCGGCAGTGGGGCTTATAAACCACTGCGCGCCCCTCTCAACTAGCGAGTTGGGACTAAACTTTGGCCCCGAGGCGGGTAGCACAGGGTCCTTTGGTCCCGGTTGGTGGCACCAACCGGGACTAAAGGGGGAGGCATTAGTCCCAGTTGGTGCCACCAACCGGTACCAAAGGCCGCCGGTTCCCGCCCTTTGGGCTGCCGAAAAAGAGGTCTTTGGTCCCGGTTGGTGGCACCAACCGGGACTAAAGGATGCATTAGTCCCGGTTGGTGCCACCAACCGGGACTAAAGGGTTTGCTATATAAGCAACACTTAGCAGTTTCCGGCCAAATCGCCCACTTCTCTCCCTATGCCCCCTGCTCCTCCTCGTCGCTGTCGCCGCCCGACGCCCCTGCTCCACCTTGCCATCGCCGCCGCCACCGACGCCGTCAGGCTGCTCGCCTGAGCCGTCGCCGCCGCCCCCTGTGAGCACAGCCTGCTCCC
>NC_041381.1:553203237-553226824 GCF_002162155.2 Triticum dicoccoides
TATGTATGTATGAATATAATGTTCATAGCATTTTTTTGTTTATATATGTTTTTTCATATATGTATTAATTTTTTATTTAGGTTGTTAGTAGATATCGATTTTAGGTTAGTGCATTTTAGGTTAGTGTAGAGGAGAAAGTAAAATAAGGAAAAGGAAGAAAAGAGGAAGAAGGAAGAAGGAAGAAAGAAGAAGAAAAAGAATGAGAGGAAAAAGGAAAATAAGAAGAGGAAGAAGAGGAGAGGAAGAAGAGGAGAAATAAATAAGAAGAGGAAAAAAGAAGAAAAAGAAGAGGAGAAGAAGAAAGGAATAGAGGAGAAGAAGAAAAAATAAAATAAAAAATTATTTTTTCTTCTTCTCCTCTATTCCTTTCTTCTTCTCCTCTTTTTTTTCTTCTTCTTCCTTCTTCCTTCTTCCTCTTTTCTTCCTTTTCCTTAATTATTTTCCTTTCTCGTCGTTGTCGCGTCGTTGTCGATATAACCCCCTCGAGATAACTTCGACATGAGGGGCGGTCGATATATATACCCCCTCTCGACCGTGATAACTTATACAACGGCAGCACCCCCCCCCTCGGCCCTCTCGCTCGACCAAAACTCTCGAGGACACCCAAACCCTAGAGAGAAAACGATGTTGGTCTCCTACCCCCTCCAGCCGCGCCCCTACCCGACAAATTAACTCTCTCGAGGCCACCCAAATTTACCAAGTTAAAAGAGCGTTGTTGTCAAGGCCACCCCAAACCCTTGAAGCGTTGTTGTGTCGAGGCGACCCCAAACCCTAGAGAAGCAGCGTCGAGGCCACTAACATGATTCCTTATTGTGATTCGCTAGCTAGTTCTACGTTTGCCACTAATATATATATATATATATCCATCTGTACCATGTTTGAATAATAATTGACATGTTGTAAATATTTGCAGAAACTATGGAGCACTCCCGAGACGAAGAAACAGAAGCGATATTGGGGGACATAATCGCAAATGGAAGGGATGAAGTTGCGTCATTTCTCCTCGACACCGTTGGTCAGCTGGAAGAACTGGGTGAAGAAGAGGGCTATGTTCATGATGGCTTCGGCCCATTAATGCCGGTACAAGAAGAGGACTGTGTTCATGATGGCTCCGGTGACACAATGGAGGTACAAGAAGGAGACCGTGCTGACTACTCCGGTGACCGAACCGAGCCCGGCCAGGTATATATATATTAGTTAAGCCCGTGCTGACTAGTTAATTGATGCTTCCATTGTTTTGGTATATGTACACATATTAATTACTCTTGTATTTCTTCCTTATAATTTCTAGCCCTCCGGATCGAGCACAACTTCGGTAAGGAGACGAGGCCCGAAGAAAAAGTTGAGATCGGATGAAAAGTTTGAGATCATAGAAATCGCGCCCGACGGCGAACCGATTGAACCCATCCGGACAAGGAAGGCATTTTCTGCTCAGTGCGGGGTTCTTGTTAGGGAGAAGATCCCGATCAGCATCCAGCAATGGTATAAGCCTAAGGAGGAAGACCCTGAGGTGTCTTATGTCAATGATATGCAGAAAGAATATCTTTGGACTGAGCTGAAGGCAAATTTCACCCTACCGCCAGAGGAGGATCCGGAGAAGCCAGTTAAAGAGCAATTAATCCAGTCTTGTGCTCTTAAGAAGATGGCAACCCTAATGAGGAGGTGGAGGAAAGAGCTGAACCAGTTTGTCGGAAAAAAAGACACCAGAGTTCATCGGCAAATATGAGAAGATCAAAGATCGCTGGCCCGCATTTGTGGCCCACAAGACATCGGAAAAGAGTAAGAAGATGTCGGAGACAAACAAGAAAAATGCTGCGAAGAAGAAGCTTCACCATCGCACGGGGTCAGGTGGCTACCTCAAAGCCCGGCCTAAGTGGTCCAAGGCTGAGCATGATTTGCTTGAAAAAGGGATCGAACGAGAGACAATGTACTGGCCAGGCCGTTGCCGGACTTGGTTCTTCGGGGCTGGCGGAACCTTGGACCCTGTAACAGGGTTGTGCTAGTGGACGGACGAGCAACTGGAAATACCAGTCAAGAACCTTCGACACTATATCGATGCAGCGCAGCGAGGGACATTCCTTCCAAACAGGGAGAAGGACGAGCTCACAATGGCCCTTGGGAATCCTGAGCACCCTGGACGGACACGAGGCATGCCAGGCTCCATTCCGTGGAAGGTTGGTTTTCCGGACGCAGGGGGTTACAAAACCCATGAGAGGAGGAAGAAACTGGAGCAGGACCAACTGCAGGCGCTGCACGAAAGGGTAATGGGGCTAGAGGATCGAGAAGAGGAACGAGAAGCAGCAGATCGCAGCAAACGACCTACCGAAGCTTCCCCCGAAGTTACCCCTCCATCTCAGCGGAGAAGCAGCGTGGCTTCCACCGAGCTGCTTCAGCCGGAGCATGTCTTGACGGCTCCTGCCAGCTATCCCGTGGATGGTATCACGGAGTCTCAAAATTGCCACATTATGGTGCAATGGATGAATTTGAAGGTTAAGGCGGCTGTTGGCCAAGTATATCCTAGTGGACCCGGCACAACTTATCACTGCCAGCCGATTCCAGAAGGATATGCTAAGGTGATGGTGGATGAAATAACGGAGGGATTTGAGGACCTCCCGCTTGAGCACCCTACCGGTGAAGGGGAGACTAGACTCGGTTGTGCTCTGAAGACTCCATGCCTATGGCGGAAGGAGCTCATCAACCTTCTGAACTGGACGCCTCCGCCTCCTCCTCCTCCTCCGGCGATCAGGGCACTCCGCCTCCTCCACCGCCTCCTCCTCCGGCGAGTGACGATCAGTGCATGCGTGACAGCACTCCGCCTCCTTCTCCGCCTACGCCGGCGCTCCCGAGAAGCCAGCAGCCTCCTCCTTCTCCGCCTCGCTAGCAAAGGCGGAAGAGACCCGCCGCCGTCCCGGCTGCTCCGGTGCGTCGTACTCCTTCTCCTCCGCCTCGTAAGCAAGCACGAAAGAAGACAGACGCCGCAGCCGCTCCGTCTGCTCCGGCGTCTAGCAGCACAACCAGAGGCGGGAGGCAATACAGATACGGTCCACCACTCAAGCCTCTAGAGAAGTTACCGTACAAGAGGACCGAGGAGGAAAACGATACGATTGTGCAGACCCATGTGAAGGAGTTCTTTGAAGGGGTGAAAGCAAAGAGACATCCACCTCCGGAGGAGAAGGTAGATCCGGTGAAAGCAAAGCGCACTATCGATGCCCTGAGGAAACCACCAAAGTCTCCGTCGAGAACCAACTATGAGCGCATTACTGAACAGACGTATCTCCAAGCCTAGCGGTCGGGAACTATTGTCAGTGCTAAAAGGTCAAAATAACGAGCAAAGGGGAAAAAATTGCCCAGCTCGGCGAACAAGCACAGCAATCGTGCCCCCCGCTCAATGTGTCTAATGCTCCGGGGACGGTGGCCGGTTATGGCAATCTTGATGATTACTTGCCTGACGATGCACTTCCTGATTTCTTGGAGGTGGACGAACACAGATACGAGTACGGGAAGCCTCTCGTCAAAGATGAAAAATCTCTGACAACAATGATCCAAGATTCCATAATTGGTACATGGAAACCTGCAGAGAGTCTGAGGGTACGAATGCTTTGTATCTGAATATTAAAGAGGAGCACGACCTTGTTGCAAATGATCTGTTGACTGTTCCATTTGATGAGTTCTTCGCGTTCTTCAATCAAAAGGCCCTCGATAAACTAATGGTCTTTTGCTACTATCTGTAAGTACTATTTCTGTCATTAAGTCTCTATATATAGCTCGGCTCTTTCATTTCATGTATTTATAATTAATTATCCTCAATATATTATGCAGATTGAAGATCGTCGAGTGCAAAAAACAAGAAATTTATGATATTGGGTTCATTAACACAAATATCATAGATGAATTTCTGGTTAAAAAGGACATCAAAGAGGCCGAGGACAACATGCTACAATCGTTGATCAAAAATCAAAACAAAGATACCATACTCTTTCCTTACAACGGCAAGTGAGTGTTACTGTCGTGTGCATATTCGGTTTTCCTTATTACTCGAGCGAGGTTATAGTAATGTAATTGACGAGTTATGCATGCGTGCGCAGGTACCACTATATTCTTCTGGAGATTAAGCTTGAGCGTGGACTAGTAACCGTCTTAGACTCGAGACGGAAAGATCCCAAATCCTATGCGGACATGACTGAAATGCTCAGCAAGTAAGTTCAATCGATCATTATCACACCATATCGGCAACTTTTCGTTCATTTCCTGATATCTCAAGTAATGATAATTATTTTCTTTGTCTTGCAGGGTTTGGAAACAGTTCACCGCACAAGCTCCGGGACTGCCGAAGGAGCTGTGATATACATACCCGAAAGTAAGTACTACTGGCTAGCTAGTTGCGTGCATCTCCCGTTGATTCTATAGCTATACTTTCATCAATGCCATTTATAATGCTTCATTATCAGTTTGATTGACCTCTATTTCTCGTAAAGTGCTTGTGGCAGGAAGAAGGGAATGATTTCTGTGGATACTACGTGTGCGAGTTCATCCACAACGCGACTTTGAAAAACAAGCGGGGCTACTCTAAAAGACAATATGAAGTGCGTAAGCAATAATATTCACAATTTCATTTTATTATACCATCATTTCTGTTGAGTTTCATTCATATATATATGTATTAATTAACCCCCTTCTTCAAATTAGACGTGGCAGATGCGGAACGAACTCCTAGAACCAGATCGCATGAAAGCAATTCAAGAGGAATTGGCGGGATTCTTTCTTGACCACGTCATCAATAAAGCTGGAGAATACCATGTGGAAATTGATTTCAATTGCTAGGGGATTGTAATTAAGAGATCTTATACATATTGTACATGTATGTAGCCAGTAGCGTCAGATACATGATATACGAAAACTTGTTTTTCGACCAATCTCTCGGAGGAGAGGTCGATCGATCACTTCTCTCGGTATGCATGACGAACTTCTGTACTGAATGGTTCTCTCGATCACTTATGTATATATAGTACGTAGCGTAGACCAAGCACGGACATAAGAGAGGACACTTCTCTCTATTAATTAGCTAGCTAACACAATATATGAAACACCTAAATTAACCCCCCAAAACCCCCAACCCTCCCCCCTCCTTTCAAGAAAAATAACAAAAACCCAAGCCACTAGAATGCTGACGCGTGGATGCCTTTTGGTCCCGGTTGGAGCCACCAACTGGGACCAAAGGCCCCCTGACTGGGCTCGGCGCACAGGGCCACGTGGAGGAACATTGGTCCCGGTTCGTGTTTGAACCGGGACTAATGGGTGGAGGTATTAGTAACGACCCATTAGTCCCGGTTCATGAACCGGGACTAAAGGCCCTTACGAACCGGGACTATTAGGTGTTTTTCTACTAGTGTAAGCATCAAATTCCTCTAGCATGTTTCATCATGCCTGCATCATCTGTTAACTCAACCATGGAGTTCCCATGGGTCACCTTCTTCTGATAATAAACGTTGTCCCAAGGCTTGGAACCCAATTTCTTGATCTTCTCCTTTATATCAAAATAACTAATGAAATCCCTCTCAATCATCTCTAGCTCTAGATTCTTGTATCCACGGACATGTAAAATATGCCTAACAATCCACATCTTGGTTGCCATCCACTTTGTCAAGAAAAATAAAAATGAATTAGTGGCTGCAATCATACTAAATCATAATCTACTCTAATAACGTAAATAAACATGTTTCAGCATGCATCGTAAGATACAAAGATCCAAAATTCCTTTGCAGCTATTAAGTAGCAACAAATGCTATCACTTGTACACATATTAACACTCTTCCGGAGTTCGGTCAACATATTTGCTACCTAGATATTCTCATATTTAGGTGTATCAGAGTTAGTAAAGTGGTATATTTACACCACTTTAATCTAATCCATAGAACCCTGCATACTTAAGGCTGTATATGATAGCTGAAGAAAAAACATACATGATTTTAAATTATATCTGTAACAATTTATACTATAATTAGTCGTCCCATGAGAATACTTCAAACCGGAAACGAGTTGAGTAGAAGAAACTAAGCAGGAAAAAAACCTCGATGTGCCATGCCAGCTGGTCAGAACACACACAAAAATTAAAACATGGTAAATTGTGGTAACACTCTTGCTAAATGGGGTAAAACGGATGAAATCCTGCTAAATGGGGTAAATAGTGTTCAAAATGGCAAAATAGGGGGTAAAAACCGGAATTCACTCTTTTTTGTTCTTTAGGTCAACGCCCAAGCTCATATATTAAATAAAGTTAAACAATTGCAAGAACTTCCTGACAAGAATACGAACCTACAGGTAAGTCCTTGAAGAAGTCACTGCAATCTTCCTTATGCATTCACCGACGGCACGCTATGAGTATATCTCGTTGCCGCATCCGGGTCTCCGTCTTACCAAAGTAACCTTTGTTGAAACACATGAGCCTGTAGAAACAGTGACCGGGAAGTCATTTGATACAGGCTAGCAGACGTTGGTGACCATGATTCGAGAAGACTGTCGTCCCAAAGAAGCTAGCAACGAGGAGGGCTAAACAATAATTCCATCTCCAGCCATGGGAACATAAACTTCATAATTCCCTGGCAGAGTTGTATCTGGTGGAGAACAAAACCATGCCGCAACGTCACCCCCTCTGTAGGACGCCGCCGTCGTGGAAAAATGCTAATCACGCCATACCCGAATGCTCGACGATTGACATCATACACGTCGACACTCCTACCATGAATCGACATGGCAAAAGCCAAGGATCATTATTCTCATCGCCGTTGCTAACCCAACTTCACCGACAACGAAAAACTCAAAACCCCAATAGAATATGATCCGAACACACATATCCAGGGTTCCCTCACCATCACACTGCCATAGTGGTCGGCAGAGGGCAAGGGAACCTGCAGCGGCGTCGACGGGTCGAGGGGAAATGCAGTTGCCTCCTACTCTCAAACCCTAGAAAAAATGATTCATGCTAACACTGTGCATCTCTGACAGAACGCTTTCTATGCATTTGTGTTCCTTTGGAACAAATGGGCTGGGCCAGCTAGGAGCTAGTTAATATTATTGTTTTATGGAAAACAGCAGGTGTGATTTACCTACTGTAATTTAGTTACAGAACATAAATACTTGCAGAATGGACGAACGCGAGCTTAGAAGCTAAATGTGTTTTAGATGAGAATTATTATTTTTTTGCGATGGTCTTACATGAGAATATGGAGCAATTAAGGGCAAGCTTCAGAGACAGCAGGCCTGTTGCACTGCATAGGCATAAATAAGCTCAAGTCTTTTTTTTTTGCGAGGAAATAAGCTCAAGTCTTCTTCTGTTTTTGCGAGGTTATAGTAGTTCATCTCAAAAAACTTTCTAGTAACTTGTGATGTTGTACTACTATCATTACAATTATCTCTCACAACATGCATGCAATTATTAAGGTTCAGGTAGATGTTTGCATGCAACAAGTTGATCTAGCTAAAACACTGAGTTTTACGAGCTAACTAGCTAGTTACCATCCCGAGAGTGACGACGAAAAAGTGACTTGACCTCCATTTCCATCTCCCACTGCTTGGGCGACAGGAACGGCAGCGAGGAAGAAGACAGCTCATCATACGTGTAGTTGTAGCTGGGCACGGTCACGGACATGTCCGCGTCTTCCTCCTTCTTCAACCTCGAGACACCAACAGCCGAAGAGAGCGACGCTTTGGAGAAGTCGAGCACCTGCGAGTTATTAGCGCTGCTTGAGCTGCTGGGTGGTTGGTCTTGGTCTTCATCTGGGAACAAAGTATCGCATGTGTGGTCGTTGATGAGGGTGACCAAGAACATGGGCGGGTCGCTGCTGTTTTGCTGCTGCACGTACTTCTTCGCCAGGCACTTGTGCTCGTCGCTGTATCCGCATCTGTAGTATAACCTGCAAAAGGTTGATTTACCAAGCGGGTGAACACGTAGATTTTTAATGTTCTCGGTTAATTTTGTTGGAACAAACATGAGTTAGGGCATCTCCAGCCGTTGAGCCCCCAGGAGGCATTTTTCTCGCCGCCTGGGGGGCTACCGGCGGATATTTTAACACTGGGGAGGAGAGTGTTCCCAGCCATGCTCCCACCCATGTCTCATCCACCGGACGCGTGGCGAGCGGTAGGACGCTGGCCAGACCGAGGCCGCTCAACATCGGGTGCACCATGCCCAGGCACAGCACCGCTGCCACGGCCGCGTCCACCGCGTGCCCGCCCACATGCAGTGCCCACCTCCGAGCACCGCCCGTCGTCTGCGGCCACCGCGGCCACGCCGGACTCCACCTTGTGCCGGCTCTCCCGCGCGCCAGACACCCTCGAGCTCGGCCCCGATCAGCTGCAGGATCCACTCCGGGGCCTAGGAGCAGCAGCAGGACGCCGGCCCAACGCAGCGCACGGACGGCGAACCCTGTGGGATGGTAAGGGACGCGGCCTCGTAGCCGGTGATTGAGGAGGCGATGCGGGTGCGCTCGCGTAGAGCTCCGCGGACCGTGGGAAGACGCCGCGTCTGGCCACAGCAAGAACTGCCGCCGCACGTGAAGACTGGCCAGATCCGGAAGCCGCCCGCGTCGGCGTGCCTCACCTCCGGCCGCTCCGCGCCGCTCCACCTCTGCCCGGCCATGCGCACTCCTCCTCCGCCCCGGCCTTGCCTGCTCCGGCCTCGCCAGCCCCGGCCTCGCCCGTCCCGGCCTTGCCTGCTCCGGCCTCGGCAGGGGCTCGGGAGGCCAGCGGGAGGGCGCGGGGACGCGGCTGGAGGCGCGGCCACCCGGTAGGGAGCTCGAGAGGCCGGTGGGGTGGCGCGGGAGACCGGGCGCGGCGCCGCAGGCGGCCGGCTGAGGGAGCCCGCGAGGCGGCCAGGCAAGGCGGAGCCGGCCGAGGGCGCAGCGGTGCGTGGGGCCGATGCGAGTCGTGAGCGAGGCGGCCGAACCCCGCAGGCTTCGGGCCACCGGAGCTAGGGGGAGGCGGCGCGAGCGGAGCCCCGCCCCGGCCATGTGCGCTGTGGTAGGTGGTGAAAGGAGAGAGAAAAGAGAGAAAGGAGAGGAGAGAGGAGAGAGAGAGGGGGGCTGGCAGTGGGCCTGTGCGTTGAAAAAGGAATCGCCGGCACGCCCAGCTGCTCCCCGTGGGGCTGGGTTTCGGGTGAGACTGCCGGCGTCAATTTTGTCTAAATCCGGCGAAAAGTGAGGCTTTGGGGGCGCGACTGGAAGAATATTTTACTGCCGGCGCCCAAAAAGCGGCCGTGGGGGGCGTCTTGGGGGGATGGCTGGAGATGCCCTTAGAAGTCAGGAGTTAGGACTGCATGGAAAACACACTGCGAATTGCCGTAAATTACTTCTCGCAATAGATGAAATGCCGTAAATTAATTCAAAGTTTTATATAGCCACTCTATAGTGGTTTGAGCAGGATGCCACTAAATCGTATTCATGTACAATTGTCTGATAAGGTTGCAAAATAGTGAGGCTATAACCCGCAATAACAACGCTATAGCTGTTTGAGTATGGTTCCACTCTTTGGCATAGCTGTTTGAAACTGCAGGTAAATGATGGCGAGTCACCGGTAGACAAACCCGGCCTCTGCAATAGCTTGACATCAAAAGCATGTTGAGTCATCGATGATGCACAATATATGCATCTATGGAAAATGTTTTCGAACCTCCACAGATTGAAAAAAAAAAGAGAGGAATATATCTAGTATAAAGCCTCATTTTATGTACATTTTTTTGTGCTAGCGCATATACTCATACTTCTGTCTAATTAAAGGTATGATGTGGAGGTCCTAACTGTTATACTAACCAAAAGCTTATTAGAAAATTAAGTCAGCTTTCGGAAGGTAGCTAATAATATTCAATGTCCCCCAAATGGGACATAATTTAACTATATAATTTGGGGAAACTAATTGATGTGAGGTCATGATCCATGCCAGGCCACAAATGCTTAATTTAAAGTTCAGGTACTTTGATGGTTTCATTTTAACAACACAACACAGCTCCAGCTAGTGCTTTACTGCAGTTAGAGTCCCTGTGGGTTTAATTAGATAAAATAAACAAACTACACAATGAAAGAGATAACTCTCATGGCTTGTTGAGCTGTGCCCTCAGCATTAACCCTGTCCTTTCGGGCGTGTGTGGATTTGAACTCTGTGTGTGTGTTTGTAGTTGAACTTTTGTGGTATGTTGGCTTGGACTTGTGCTTTATAATATAAAGCTGGGCGAAAGCCTTTTTCGGTAAAGAGATAACTCTCCCGGGCCTCTGCATCTAAGGATACACAGATATATGCCAGGTACAAAGGAATTGAATAGAGGTGTACTAGTTACTACTTACCGAAACTGATTACTAGCTTTCGTTATTGATCCACAGTAGGAAATGCAAGGTACATATCCATAAGCTAATGCCACATGTATAGAAATGAATAAGACAACGGGGCATACCTTGGAAAATCAGCATGGAGGATCTTCTTCTCCCCATATTTCCTCCAGTGGAATCGATCATTTTCTGGTGCCTCGGTTAGTATCTCCTTGCTATATAACAAGATGGGAGAAATAAAAATAAATAAGCTTTACTGCACATATATATACTTTCCTGGCTAACCAGAAAATATAGATCAGTGGTACGCAGAGAAACAACAATATGCTACTGCATGTATGATGCCCCACCAACTGGGATAAACAAGATCTAGCAAAAAAGCAACAACTTCGTTATCAAGAATCTAAAGGAACTAGATTAGATGGCTGTTAACTGTGCCATGGGATGACAGTGATTAGTTATTTTTTAGGGATATGAATGACTAGTTCATCCTCACAGCAAAAGCAAAAATACACCATAGATCTGATAATACCAATCCTTCGCAAGCACAGATCCCCACAGATACGCATGCCACAGTACTAACCAACAGTACTATTTGCTGTAGCAAACATCGCACGGAGTCTACTCAAGCACAGTAGGTACTCACATTGGGAGCTCCTCGCCATAGGTGCCTCGCCGATGCTTCGCCTTCCTGTTCCTGGTGCGTGCGACTACGCCGTTTCGCACCCCGCCACCACCGGAGGCGCCGGAAGCATGGCCGGCGTCGGAGGAGGAGGAGGAGCAGTAGTACTGATAATGCTGGCTGGGGAGGTGTTATGGCTATGTGTCCGTATGGGTTTAATTATTCAACGCTGATAATGCAAATGCCTGTCGACTGAAAGAGTCTCTATAGCGTGTTTAGGTGCAAAAGGGAATTGTTTATCTATCCAGTCTTGCAAGTGTATAAGCGCATGCATGTGTGCGATGTATGACTGACCGTATGTGTGGGTTATTTGGATTTGAGGCTAATTGTGTTGTGAATATGACTCATGGAAGACAATGACCAAAGGAAAAGACTATATAATAAAACAAGATCAACAAAGTTTATGTGTGGTTTATGATGGTTGTGTGCATCGCTTGATGAAGAGGCCACGGGGATTCTTCCTTTTTGAAGAAAAAAGTGTGGTTTATGACCCCTTTGGTGTACAATACGTCAATACCTACCTATGATCGATTATGTATGATCATATAGTTTATTTGTTACCGGAGTAGCGACATATACCGCTCGATGGTCATCGGAGGAAGCCGAGGTGGGAGATTGGGAGGACATACAAAGGCCAAAAACGCAAGTGGCTTTGGAGGGCTGGAATACTGCACAATTGTGATGTTTCTAAATTATTATAGGATATGAAAGAAATATACAGTGCCAATACAGTTATGCGATCCCGTACTCATTAACCAAAATCTATGGCTCACATACACCACAGGGCCATTATAACAGTGTTTCGGCCCGCCAAGCCCAACCACGGAGCAAAACAACATTGTGTGAAGTACTGTTCCATGTGTTCCCTAAAAGACTAACCTGATAGTAACCCTTGTAACTCGTGATTTGCACCATCCATAGCCTATGTGGGACAAAACTCATCAAATGTCCCCTTACACATCGGTCACCACAACATAGGCCTCCTTCCACTAGCATTATGATCAACCAACTTTGACTGGCCGTCGTTAGTCCAACTAGATTTTGCACCCACTGAAACGATGTGAGACTGCAAATAAGTATTAAAGTTGCTAACTCTATTTTTCTTAATTGGTTAGAGTGAGTTTCTTCTATCGACCACTCCTACACACATACGCCACATGACCAAAATAGTCCCTAGTGAAGCCAAATCTGTATGTGGTATGTACAAAATAACTTGAACACTGTGTAAACAAACATTGTATATATTATTATTCGTTGTTTTTAAATAAGGAATCAAAGTGTTTTCTGGGCCAAAAACATATGAATTTATTTGTCTCAAAGAAAATTCACATAATTTTGGGATGATTTAAATCCTTAGGGCTTTTCATATGTGGTTTTTTTGTTTGCGGGATCGGAATCTTTAGGAGTTTACCTAAGGATTATTTTGCACTATATATTCTCGAGAGTTTTTCTTATCCACCCAAATTTCTAGGTATAAGTACTTTAGCCTGCTTGCGGTGTGTCAAACACACTCTTTGTTGTTAATCCTATAGGGTTGAAGAGTATATAACATTCAAATCAAGTGTTTTATTCTATTATCGTATCTAGGAAATCCCATAGTTTTTTTTGTGAGAACAGTAGATCCCGCAGTTAAAAAGGTCTTCAAATTATAAGGGCTTCTCCGTAGAAATAGAATCAAGCCTTCAAATAAAGTCATTAGAAATCTTCAGGGCGGGTGTAAGGATGCTTTTTTCTAAAAGTATATTTCAATTTGGTGGATCTAGCACTAGATTCAGAGGTCGACCGTAGAGAATATCAATTGGCTCAATAACATCTGGACGTCACGTTAATAAAACACAGACATTACTTAACTGTTAGTTTTTGATAAGGTCAGGATAATGACTTTATCTCCCTGGCTAGCTAGTTTAATTGGCCCTTGGTTTGTCCTAACACTTTCACATTTTGGACACATAATTGTGACACTGGGAAAAAAAAGGTTCAACTGGGATGGTCACAATCGAAGCAAAATAATATCCATTTCATTGATGCACAAAAAAAAAAACAATACATGCACTAGCGACGGGGGTGACTGTGAATCTGTGATATTGAACATCAGTGGATGTAGTAGTACATAGTAATTGTCATTTTCATGACTAATTTTTGAATTGTTGGTCAAGTCCTATTGCATGTGTGATCTACCCAGACAAAAAATAGTGGTTGTGGCTTTCGCTTCACGTGATTATTTGGTGACCGGTGGAAGAATCGTCGGCGTGATGTGGCCTGTGTGACATCCAGGGGCTGAGGTAATCTGGCTCTGTCACGGTGTGTTTGAGGGGTCCCTTGTTGTATACTGCACACAGGTAAGAGGCCCCTAGTAACATAAGAATTCCAGATCGGCAGCATCCAAACCAACTCGATCCAACAAAATTCTGCTAGAATCCAAACCAAACCAATCTGTACTTGTTTTTCACCCAACCCAATCCAAAACTGGTTCCGTTTTTGGACTGAATCCACAGATTGAAACCGTGGGCTAGTACATGTGCGGACTGCCTGAATTGCATCTAGGTAGAACCTGTAGGCGGAACACCGGGGAGGTAGAACCTGTAGGCGAAACTCTGAACATCGACGACGAGATGAAAACCCTCCGTTGACTCGAAAGTCAAACCAACGGCGGCGGCGGAGACGGACTCCAGCTGGATGGCGGCGACGACGACTCAAGCCTAGGACGTTGGAGGCAACTTAAGGCCTTGTACAATGCAAGGTGCTTGGGAGAGGTGCTTGGCGAAATAAACCAGGCTTTTCTTAAGCACCGGTGCTTATTTGTGCAGGACAGACGCTTAATTAGGCGTCTCTCGGGTAGAAATAAGCACTGGTGCTTTAGAAAAACCCGGTTTATTTTTCTAAGCCCCTCTCTAAGCACCTAGCATTGTACAAGGCCTAAATCGAGCAGCTTCAAGGGCCCGAAAGCTGGAGGAGAGACGACGGCCGATGGGCCGGAGGCCCTAACCACATGGCCCGTCGAGGCTGGAGGCGTTTTGGTCGAGAGACCAGTTTCCATCTACGAGTTGAAACTGTTTGAGACCGATTTGTACATGTCCAAATTGAACCAGACTAATCCATAATACCTAAAGCCCAAACCACACCAGATTATATTAGGGGCTCAGCCCATTTAAACCCATCCAAAGACGGTCTGGTAGAGAAACCAAATTGAAATTGCAGTTCCAATCCAAACCATTCCCAGGTTTAAATGGCCAACACAAGATTAGTTTGATGGTTGTTACAATCAATCACCGGGTTCTACTAGTGTCTTGGAGCTCAGTTCGCCGCCCACGTGATAATTCGCAGTCCAGCGCATGCAGTGAGCAGCCCGTTCACCCGGTCTGCATTAGTCAAATGGGGGTAATTAATTAGCCGCTAATCAGGGCGTGGTCTGCCACCCACGTTCTCCCCGGCCCACTAGGCCATCAGCGGCTTCAAGGAGCTTCGCCTCGCATCGCATGCATGGTCAGGTTGCTGTCCACCGCTGTGTCCATGCAAGCGTCGGGCCCCGTACGTCAGCACCGTGACGCCCCAACTGTTACGTCTGCACTCGCATAAAGAATGTATACATGATGGCCCATCTGCACTCGCATAAAGAATGCATACATGATGGCCCATCGGCGATCACCGGCCGTGTCTTGAGAAAGGGACAAATAATTGTGTTGGTCAGTTGGCTCTTGGAGGCAAATCTATAGTTAACTAGAGCAGTGCTACACAGACGATACCTTTGTGCACGATTTGTGGACGATGGCAACAACATCCGTTGGATAGTTTAGTTTAACAAATCTGCACTGTTCAAGAAAGCCATCGTTCAAATATCGTGCATGCAGAGTCGTCCGTAGGGTATTACGGACGACCCTACGGACGACTCTGCATGCACGATATTTGGACGATGGCTTTCTTGAACAGTGCAGATTTGTTAAACTAAACTATCCAACGGATGTTGTTGCCATCGTCCACAAATCGTGCACAAAGGTATCGTCTGTGTAGCACTGCTCTAGTTAACTGGCGCCTGGTGGGTGCTTTGCAGCAGCTCGTCACGGGGAACCATGCATACGATGCGATCTTGTGTTGTGAGACTGTGATTGGGTCGTCGTGGACGTACCGCAAGGCGCACCCATCACATGGTTTCCCACTGGGAGTTGCCGTATGGCGTACTTAAAAAAACAGCCTCCATATCGTATATGAAGCGCACACTGTATGACACCTTCGTGTCGTATATGAAGGGCACTTTGTCTGAATATGGAGGCTGTTGATACAAAATGTAAACAAGAAATCGTCCTAATGGCTGTTTACATATCTTGCGATCGATTTGTCAGTGACACATTCTTTTTCTCTTCCGATATCCAATACATCTATATTCAATTAAACCAACAATATTCAGTTAAACTCGAGCATGGTGATGAGGGCTTGGACAACCACGAGCACTACTGTAAGGGAATATGGACGCTGTTGATACAAAATGTAAACAAGAAATCGTCCTAATGGCTGTTTACATATCTTGCGATCGATTTGTCAGTGACACATTCTTTTTCTCTTCCGATATCCAATACATCTATATTCAATTAAACCAACAATATTCAGTTAAACTCGAGCATGGTGATGAGGGCTTGGACAACCACGAGCACTACTGTGAGGGTAAGGAAGATTACGGGCCTGTTTGGATGGTAGCCCACGGCTGCCATGCCAAATTCTTGGCGTTGACTGGTGTGCTTGGCGTCCGTTTGGATTGCAGCCAAAGTTTTGGCTCACAGCCAATTATTTGGTCACCCGTTGAGCTTCTGCATACGCACGCTGGCGAGTTTTCCGGCGGCGAATTCCTTCGCCAATATTTTGGCTCGCCCCCGTTTTGGTCGGGCAGGCATGGGCGCAATCCAAACAGGCCTTACGATAAGGTACCAATTTGGCTGGCGATTTCAGCTGTGACGATTCTGATGGCGACGACTTGATTCTGATGGTGATGCTTGAAACCGTAAGAAGCTAAGGATCCATGTATCCCCATGCATTCCCTGGTTCTCACAACATCGACGTCAAAACACTCATGCATGCACCACACAATCGTCGTCGAGTCGCCGTTTTCTTTCCACCTAATGGAAAAGTTATGGTGAGCATTTTGGGGACATGTGCGATGATCCTTGCGGATATCCTTATGCCTGGTATAAATTTTATCAGCACTTCTCCGTCGTTGATCCCGCTCCTCCTCCAATAACAGCACCCAGTTCACCGACGGTGATAGTGGAGGTAGTGGGCGGCTAGAAGGGAAGTGGAGGTTGTGAGCGACGAGAAGGGAAGTGAAGATTATGCGGCTTTTTATAGCTACAGGCAGTGGATGGAGGAAAAACATGGCGAGCGGCGGGAAAATGTGGCGCTAAAATTGCCATGGGCCAATGATCGAGGCGAAGAGGGAGGTGAAACTTCTCTCCCACATGAGTGGTTTGCGGATGGTGCACACTCTAGACCAACGACCACAACCTTCAAATATGGAGGCTCGCGGGCTGTGTATAGAACGCCCTCCATAAATTATGGCGACTCTATTAGAGTGACATTTTAGATCAAGTCGCCATATTAACTATTAATATGGAGATCAAACCAATATGATGACTCTGGTAGAGTTGCTCTAAGGCCACATTGCAATCAACGCCATCCTTGACACATTTGAATTCCCTCCTTGCTCAATTTGTAGTTACAATGTTTGGCTAGAATACTCTCTTGGTTTACTGCCACAGATACTGATTAATGGTGTAGTCATTATATGATAGTATATGAGTATCTCCAATGTGGATCCTCAAAGTGGACATTATTTGTTTGTGGACTGGCCGGAACTCTTCCGCAGACACGGATACGGGAGCCACTCATCTAATTATGTCCCCTAAATGTCTGCCCTTATTTATTTTTCTCAAATCCACAACACTCAAAATAATAGCATACCAAATCTTCGAGGAGTTAGAACATTAAAATTAAATAGTTCAAACTTGAACTCAACTCGCACATATGTGCTAATTGTCCCTAAGTGCCCACATATGTTCAATCCAATCTCCCTCAAACTGCTCATAAGTTGCTTGATACCGAATTTGCTGATGCATTTGGACACATTCATCAAACGTGGTTGGATTCTGGTTTGAAGTTGGATAGGAGCACTCATGTTCTGGATCACATTGTTTAGCAGGTCCACGAACAACTGCAAAACGGGCTTGGAGCCCTCTAAATGCCCTCTCCACATCCTTTCTAGCTCTTTTTCTTTGGCAAAGTGTTATCTTTTCTTACCAACTGACTCAGAGATGGTCTTGACGAAGATCGCATACGGAGGATACATACCATCAACCAGAAAGTAGTCCACATGTTGTAGTTGTGTCCATTGACAATATAGTTGCACGGAGAGCTTGTCCTCTAGCCAACCTAGCAAACAACGGAGGCTGTTGCAGCACACTGGTGTCATTGTGAGACCCAACCATGCCAAAGAAAGCATGCCAAATCCCGAGGTCCTGTGAAGCAACTGCTTCAAGAATGATGGTGGGCTTCTTAACATGACCTTAATATTGCCCTTATAGAGTTTTTGGGCAGTTCTTCCATCTCCAATGCATTCAATTAAGAGATTCCAGAGTGTGCCATCAGTCGGTTCTCTCAAGTACTACGGTCCAAATATCTCGACCACCGCAGTAGCAAATCTGACCATGGCGTCTTGGAATGTGCTCTCAAACATCCGGAGGTACTCGTCCCACGAATCTATGACCATGCCATAGGGAAGCATCTGCAACACAGCCATGCACTTCTGGTAACCAGAGATCCAATTCTTCCTATCATTCTTCTTGAAGATGAAGTAGTCATCGTAGGCCCGAGCACCATTGTAGAGGCGGTTGAATACATTTTTCCGCATCTGAAAGGGACGGTGAAAATTGTCCGCAAATAGGGCATCGAGAGCGAAGTAATCGTCCATTAGCGTAAAATGCCTCCGTGCCCTGTTCCGATTCAGCACTAAGTCGCCCTTGATCGATCCCTTGATATTGAGAACATGCTCTTTTGCATGCTCTGTAACTACAAGGACCGTTCGCATCATCGTTGTTTCATCCGCATAATCCTCCTCGTCGGATGACTCAATGTAGTACTCACTTCATCTACGAATCCATTGCTTCAAAGAAGGGAGAAATATTGTCAAAATTTTAGAAAGGGCATTTCACCAAACACTTGTCGGGCATGGTGACCCCGACGGATGGCATCCACATGGGTGAATGGTTCATGTGGGGTGGACGAACGAGAGGTGTGGGTTGTGGAACGACGAGATAGGCAAAGCAGCGTGGTGACCGGGTGAAGAGGCGGAGGTCGTAGTGGTCCGGCAAGGTCTTGGCGGCGGCCGAGGTGGTACAACATGGAGTTAGCTAGTGAGGAAGCAGATGCGGAGAAAGGGTAAGGGATGGAGTCACGGGGTCCGGGTGTGGTTTTGGATGGGCTGGGATGTTAGAGTCCTATGTGATGGAGGTCCGGACTCCCACAAAGCCCTCCCCTGGTTTGCTTCTGATTTGTGAGAAAACGAACACACGGAGTCGTTGGATCAAAATTGCGTTCGGACAATTTGGTCCGGACATTTTGGGACGTTTCGAGAGTCTCTCTGGATGTATGTGCATTGGTTTGGTCATGATGTGTCATGGACCGAGTGGGACATTGATGTATGCAATATGTGTCATGGACCGAGTGGGACATTCACTACAAGAAATATGTCAACTTATGACCACCACTATTGGTTACTGAACGGTCACAAATTTCCATTTATGACCTTTTTGTGACCAAAAACAGAAGGTCAAAAGCTGGGCGTCATAAACTGACTATAGCGACCTTTCTTCTGGAATGGTCAAAGACATTTACGACCAAAATATTCCTACTGTGGCGTTTTGGTCACTAGCAACCTCCCCCAGGCCATGTAGGCATCCAGCGTGGCAAGCTGATGTGGCACAAGATTCAGCCCGGTCCAATTCGATTTTCTACATGGGCCGAGCCCAACAATTCAGCCTATTTGTGTTTTTTTTTCATCAATTTTTGGTCAGGATCATGGGCCAAGCCCAATATGGCAGCCTTTTTTATTGTTGGGCCGCGACCATTTTGGCTAAACAATTTCATTTCTTTTTTATTAAATGGGTCCACTAGTCAGATGGGTCCCAGTTGTCAGGTTCTGGTAACAGGTTTCAATTTGTCAGGTAAGTGGGTCCCATCTATCGGACTCATATTCTTCATATTTCAAGCAGTATTCAGATTCGCAGAGACAAAAAACACACATAATACTTAAACAAGAGCAACCAGATCACATAATACAATACTTTACAAGCTCTACAAGTGTAATATAGTACTACTTCACAAGCTCCTGGACTCGCTGGACTCTCTCATATTTCTATGCAACTTCAACAGGACAAAAACTTCGGTAGTCAGGGCTAGAACCATAGTCAGATGAACAACACGCCGGACTCGCTCGACGGCGATAGTCAGGGCTGAGACCAAACAAAACAGCAACATGGCTTCCTCTGTCATCCTGTTACATGAATCAGAAAAGAATGAGAAAAACTGGGGCAAATATATTATGAACAGACCATTCAAGAACAGACCAGTCAACATTCAGCTAGTACCATGCTTTTTGTTGTCGAGCTAGTTAAAATGAGATAGTAGTTCATATAAGAAACAGAGAAACAATATGAATATGCATGGCACACATGCAGGTTGTGCAAAAAAACTGCACTACAACACATTGCGCCTAAAACAAAATACCATTCTACTATCACGACCATACATTCAACTGGCAAGATCTAACAATACTCGTCAGCACACGCATACTAAACTTCACAAAGGCAGGAGAGAATAAAGGGAACCAAGGAAGATACCTGTGGATGATAGTGTCGACGATGATCTGGATTGAGTTAGCATTTATGAGGAAGTGGATGGTGTCCATGGTGTGGTTTAGATGCACACAGCCATGAGCTTCTTGCCGTTGTTGCATCCGTTCGCTCGATGATGGGTACCAATGCATCCAAGTAGAACAAAACCACCAACATTAACCCACAACTTCAAGTACAAGCAAGTATATATCAAGTGACAGTGAAAACAAGTTGAGAAAAACACTGTAAATATCTATTTCATGTCATGCAGAATTCAAACCGAATAAACCTATGCATACGAAGGTGAAATATTACAAAGAAAGCACTCATCAGGTAGCATGCATACAAAGTCTCTGTGTTCGCAGTAGTAAATACTCTCTGCGTTAGCAGTAGTAAAACTCATGCAGTACCAAGTTAACAACTTTGAGTCAGAAAAGCTAGAAATGTCTCTTAAGAGAGACCAGAACTTAGAATTAAGGCACATATCATATTCTGAACAGCATCAGCACCATGGTAGTAACAATTAACATTAGTAGGACATCAATGGGGCACAACTTAGTTAACTACAGACGGATGGACACACAATTACCTTCTCGAGGCAGGGGCGAGCGTCCTTGAAGTCGAGGAAGATGAGCGTGAGGGTGGCACTAATGGCACTCCAGGACATGTTGAGGCCGAGCAGCAGCGGCACAAGCATGCCCAAGGTGATGGTGTACATGTCGAAGGTGATTTTCTCCCCAGATTCAATGCATGGAACAGCTCCCTTCCGTTCCCAACAGCAGCAAGGTCTGGTGCTACTGCCGTGCAAAGAAAAATCTTGTAAGCATGATAGAAGGTTGGGATGGCAGGAAGTGAAAATCCTATCTAACAACATGAGCAGAGCACTAGTTATAAGCATGATAGAAGGCTGGGTGAAGAATATACGAAACTGAACCAATCAATTCAATTCAAAGGGTGTATCTTGTGTAAATGATGCTAGCAATCTCAGTTTCATGCATATATATTATATATAGTAGAAATTTTATTAGATGATCCTAACTCCATATTTAACAGATATTCATTCCTCAAAATACTCAACAGAGAGTATTCCCTGCCACAAGCAGCAAGATGAGCGGGGTTTGGGCGAGATCCAGCGAGGTGCAGGGCTGCTCGTTGGGTAACTAGTACCTAGATGTATGGAGTGAGGAGGGAGAGCTGCAGCATACTGATCTTGGGCGTGAAGAATGGAAACTACCATATATTGCCCAAGAATTGAACCCAACTTTGACATGCATGCTGCAATTCAACTCCATTGGTTGTCACAGAGATAAGATGAAAATCGACATTTTTTGTTTGCCACTTATGGATGAAGCTACTAATCAGGATTAAATGGAGACAGTAGTAGTAGTTGTGGCATAGTAGTATATATATTAATTTGACTAAATTGAACCAACACCACAAGTCTGCATACAATGAAGTTACTAGGTAGGGATCATATAACATGAGGCAGATGGATGATTAGCAAACATGCTGGGCGGCCAAGAAATGAACAGCATATAAAATACTCCTACTACTGTAGTAGTTAAGATGATGAGACAAAGGACAACAGAAGTTAAGATGATGAGACAAAGGACAGCAGCATGCAGAGTTCCTGATGCACCGGAGTGGCCCAACTCGGCTGCACCACACTGAGGCACTGTTGTTCCATCGAGCTCGACCATGTGCAGGCTTCATCATCGCCGTGGAGGTCCCGGTGGTCGTCCTGGTCCATGGAGTGTGAATCTTATTATTTCATTTCAGAGAACGTTAAACACAAATGGCATGTATATGGATCACTGTGGACAAGCAAACTTCGCTAATAATATGAACAAGGCCTACTATAGCATAGCAGGTAAGGAGTTAGATTAACTCAAGTATTGGTGACTAATAGGCCTATTATTTCATTTTAGAGAAAGCCTGAAACACAAATGGCATGCATATAGATACCAAGGACAAGCAAACTTAGCTAATAAATATGAACAAGGTCTACTATAGCATAGGAGGCAAGTATTGGTGACAAATAGACCTATATTAAGAGTAAACAGAACTAGCTCGGAAAACAACTCTATATTAAGAGTATCATGTGTGAATGTGATACAGTAAAAAATTGCATGCTATGTACATCAAGTTAAAAGGCACAAGTTATACAGTAGCCTAAAGCAGAGCAAATGTACAGCAAGTTGATAAAAGAATGCCCAGTCATGGCATTTGATTTCACAAGAGAAGAATGTGTAAGGTGCAATGTTGTGTACACTTTGTAATTCTATAATAATTTGTAGTGCACTGTGGCTAGAAGCCAGAGTACACTTGAAGCTATGAATTATGCAACAAGCCTGAAACTCCAACAACAAGAAGCAGAGTTGAGTTCCTAGCCAGCATTTGCCTCTCAAAATTTTATATGAAGTGAAAATTCCCAGCAGGGTAGATAGTGATCAACTTGTTGTACAACAAGTGCAGAGCAGCTACACAAGAAAAATACAAGCCCACTGATACTAGTTGTGCACTTGTTTCTTTCGTTCACCACTGATCTGGTCTGTAGTGAAAGCGAAAGCACGACCAAAAGAAGTTTAAAAATGTTATTAGTTGTAAGAGAATAGAGTATACATATTATATCTGTCAAAAGAAGGACCAATATCAATCAGACCCTTTAATTTTAAAAAAACATGGTTTCATTTGATGGTTGTTGGAGTAGCTGCTTTGGTTTGCACTATAAGGAACCTGTAATATCAATTTCTAACTTTCTAACAGTGAATTTGATCCTCGGGTGGTGTCGGGTGTACTAGACAAAAGGGCATATTCAGTCCTTCTGTAAATGTAACATCCAACCAAAACACTTATTTGCATCTATGAGCATAAAATAAAATGAAGGTATGTATAAAACTAAGACTGCACTTGGCAGGCAAGATCAACATTGTCCAAAATACAGTACCCAACTAGCCTAGCTAATGCAGTGTTAAGTTGCTGCCAATGTTCCAAAATCTCACTGGCATCCATGCGTGATTTGGTCAGTATGAAGAAGAAGTGGGCTAATGAATAGAGAGAGAAGCAGAGTTAGTTACCTTCATGTCATCCTCGATCTTGGCTACCTGGGACTGGATGCTGGCGATGGTCTCCTTGAGCGGGGTGTTGACGGGGTACTTTCCCTCGTCCCACACGAACCTGCATCCATCCATCCATCCATCCTTAGCAGATAAGCGAAAGGGATCGCGCCTGATGGTAGCGGTGGTGGTCGGTCGTGTTACCTGCGCCTGCTTCGCCCTCACGTACGGGGAATCCGCCGCTGCTCACCCGCGCGGTGACGCAATAGGAGCAGCAGCTGGCGCTCAGGCGTGGGGTGAAGTGGCTCCTAGGGACGGCGAAGCCGTCGGGGGTGCCGGGGCTCCACCTCTCCGCCGCGGCTGATGGTAGCGCCCTCCCCCTCCCGCTGGTGGTGGCGCCCTCCCCCTCCTGCTGGTGGCGGCGACACCCTCGAGGTGGCTGCTCAAAAGGATCTACGGAGAGGGAGGGGAAAGGATGCCGACGGTGGAGTGGAGGCCGGGGTGGTCGCTCGTGGCTGCAGGAAGATGTGCCCGTCGGATCTGACCAGAAGAGAAGGAGGAGGCCGGTGAGGTTGGGCGGCTCGCTTGATCTGCTGAGGGGGCGACTAGGTGGTGGAAGGGAGGGGCGGCGGAGGAGGACTCTAGATCGGGAAGGGGGCAGCAGCG
>NC_041381.1:553227062-553232214 GCF_002162155.2 Triticum dicoccoides
GGATCTGACCAGAAGAGAAGGAGGAGGCCGGTGAGGTTGGGCGGCTCGCTTGATCTGCTGAGGGGGCGACTAGGTGGTGGAAGGGAGGGGCGGCGGAGGAGGAATCTAGATCGGGAAGGGGGCCGCGGCGAGGATATGGGGACGAGGGAGGAAGGGGGCGACGGGGGGAGGGTCGATCTGAGCTAGGGTTTGGGCTGCGGGTGGTGGGTATCTCTTTTTCTTTTCTGTAGATAGATGGATGGATGGATGTGGGATGGAGAGATGGATGGATGGATGGATGGACGCCATGTCATCGATCCGTGGACAGAGTTATGATTGGTTCAGAAAATCAGTGATGTAGAATAGTTTTTAAGTACTAAAAATAGAGAGATTTTATGAAGTAGCTATCAAAAATATTTTGCAAAAGGGCACCACACAAATTTTCATTAGAGTTAGACCACATTTTATGGATTAGGACCAATTTGTATGCATTTTTCATATTTCTAGCTATTTTTAATCATTTTTTGAGTGCTCAAAATGGGTTTTTTTGTGAAGGAACTACCAAATAATTGTTGCAAAATTGGACCAAATCATTTTTCTAAAATATTAGGCCATATTTAATGCACAATTGACCAAATGGTTGGGTGTCAAAAGCTTTTATCCACCTCTCGTGAAAAAGACAAATTTCGTCGATTCAGTAGGAAGCGGGTCAAATTTGAACTGCAGCTACCTCGTAGTTTCCTCTTTATTTAAAAAAAATCATTTCTAGGTACATAAGTATCTATTTAATCATAGAAACACCAAAAAAAAATCCAAGATTCAACCACTAGCTAGGAACGGTCATTCCCGCCGTTTTGACCGCGTTTTGAAACGGGCATAAAAAATTCAAAAAAAAATCAAAAAATTGGGAAACCTTTGCATTGTGTCATTATATGTGGCCAAGTTCCCAGGAAAAATAACAAACTTGTAATACGGCAATTATTTTAAAAAAGTGTTCTCAGAAACGAGCTATCACGTGTGGAGATCAATGGCTTTCAAGCCAAATGATCAATCTTATGGCCACATCCATGGCATAGTTTGTTCAAATGATCTCATATTGTGCACAAGGGTGCATATTGGAATGCCAAACAATGTTGCCTAAGGGAGTTTTCATTTTCCTTGGACGAAAAAACCATTTTCCATTTTTCGAGTGCCCAACAGGAGGTTTTTTTGTGAAGGACCTCCCAAATAATTGTTGCCATATTGGACCAAAACATTTTTCTAAAATACTAGGCCATATTTAATTCACAATTGACAAAATGGTTGGGTGAAAAAAGTTTTGATCCACCTCTGATGAAAAAGACAAATTATCGTCGATTCAGTTGGAAACGGGTCAAATTTGAACTGCAGCTGCCTCATAGTTTGCTCTTTATTTTTTCCAAAAATCATTTCTAGGTACATAAGTATTTAATCATAGAAACACCAAAATAATTCCAAGATTCAACCACTAGCTAGGAACGGTCAAGCCCGCCGTTTTGACCGCATTTTCAAACGGGCATAAAAAATTCAAAAAAAATCAAAAAATTGGAAAACCTTCGCATTGTGTCATTATATGTGACCAAGTTTCCAAGAAAAATAATAAACTTGTAATACGGTAATTATTTTAAAAAATTGTTTTCAGAAATGAGCTATCAAGTGTGAAGATTCATGGCTTTCAAGCCAAATGATCAATCTTATGGCCACATTCATGGCATAGTTTGTTCAAATGATCTCATATTGTGCACAAGGGTGCATATTGGAATAGCAAACAATGTTGCCTAAGGAAGTTTTCATTTTCATTAAACCATTTTCCATTTTTCGAGTGCCCGAAAGGAGGTTTTTTTGTGAAAGAACTACCAAATAATTGTTGCAAAATTGGACCAAATCATTTTTATAAAATACTAGGTCATATTTAATGCACAATTGACAAAATGGTATGGTGTAAAATTTTTTGATCCACCTCTCGTGAAAAAGACAAATTTCTGCCGATTCAGGTGGAAGCGGGTCAAATTTGAACTGCAGCTGCCTCATAGTTTGCTATTTATTTTTTCCAAAAATCATTTCTAGTTACATAAGGACCTATTTAATCATAAATACATGGTTTTGTGGCGATACGTTGAGGTTTGGGCGGTGGCCGAGGGCCCCAACTCTAGAGCGCGTAAACTCGCATGCCTGCCGCGTGGTCACCGCGTGACCGTGGCGTTGCCATGTGTTCTGGGCGGCCTAGGCATGTCTAGTGGGTTGGGCACTCCCCAGGTTGGTGCTAGGAAGAAAATTACAACATAAGATTCTCACGAGGAGACCAATCGATGCTCAAACATGAATTAGCAGCCAAGTGTTTGATTAGCGGTACGGGAAATGTACATGGCTAATGGGCGTGAGTTTTGGCTGAGGATGATCAGTTACTAAGAAGACCGTTTTCACAAATTTTCAGCTCAAAAGGAGGAGCCTAGGTGGTACTTGCTTTGCAAACCACCACACTGGACATAAATACGAATGTTGAAGCTCGGCTAAAAATAATGAATGGATTGAGCTGGCATTTGGTGGAGGATGGTTATTTGGGCATAGGAAAGCATTATAGAAAATGGATACTATTTGGACATGCCAAAGTGGTACTTCCTTCACAAACTGTTACTCTGAACAGAATAGGAAAATGAATATTTTTGAATTATTTTTGAACTAGGCAAGGAAGGTTTTTACATATTTGACAAAGATATGACCCAAAGAATTTATGAGATTTTTTTGGGAATTTTGGGAATGACAGAAATATAGATTGCTTCACAACCTAGGGCAAAAACTGCCACATGGACATGACACATAGGCAAAATTGATGAGGTGGCGCCTAGTCATAGCAACCCACCACAATTTACAAGGCTATGACAATCTATATTGGTCATTAACAACTAGAAATAAGGCAGCGGACTAGCACTGTTAGCTTTATGACCATTTCATGTAAGGAAATTATGACCTTTCTGACCAAAATGGTCGCAATGGTTTAGGGTTTGGAGCCCCTCGAACAGCTTTTGACCAATTGGTCTCAAATGGTCATAAACCTATGACCAATTCTTCCAGGGTCACTGACAGAAGGTCATAAGTTGACATATTTCTTGTAGTGATTGATGTATGCAATATGTGTCATGGACCGAGTGGGACATTGATGTATGCAATAGATCGTGTGGTCGTTCCTATCAACCATATGTCCATACTCAT
Organism: Triticum dicoccoides; assembly: GCF_002162155.2. Lineage (NCBI taxonomy): Eukaryota > Viridiplantae > Streptophyta > Magnoliopsida > Poales > Poaceae > Triticum > Triticum dicoccoides. The sequence goes on from NC_041381.1 coordinate 553,230,270, forward strand.
CGAGAAAGAATGAAAATCGCTCAATAATAACATAACGACAGGTTCGAGTGTTTGACCAATACCAGGGATCCCCCGTGCGAGCATGCATACATGCCTCGTTGATGCCAATCACAAGGCAAATTTGACCATTTTGACCTATGGACGAAATCAATTCACGGAATGAACTGACCATGAAACTATTTCACAGCCCTAACCTTTTTGTGTAGCGCCCGCCACGACGGCGCCACACCTACTGTGCAGCGCCTAGCACGGGGGCGTTGCACATCAGTCCACCGTGGCAGCCCCTGGGCCCGCACCCAGCAGTGCAACGCCTCCGTGCTAGGCGCCGCACATGTAATGTGCAGCGCCTAGCGCTCGGGCGCTGCAATGTGACTTAGATGCAGTCGCGCGCACTAGCCGTCCCCAACCCACCCCATTACCAGTTACAGAACAGCGGCGGCGACGGCCCTCTCCTCTCCCCCTCTCAATCCCCTCTCCAAAATCCTTCAGATCTAACGATTTGGCCCGTGGATTCCTTCACCAATCCATCCTAGAAGGTACTTTTCTCCGATCTCCTTCTTTCTATCCGTAGAATGTATGCTATTTCGGAGATTTGAGGAACCCTTGTTTGAATATTGCATGTATTAGATTTGGGGAACTTTTGTTTGAATCTTGCATGTATTAGATTTGGGGAACCCTTGTTAGATTAGAATGTGGTTTGGATACATAGGTTGACATGTTATTTATATAGTTTGGATACATAGGTTGACATTTTATTTATATGGAAAAGATATTTGTATTGAATCTTGCATGAAGCAGGCTTAGTTTAGTTTATTGAAATCACATTTGTATTGGAGAGAATGGTTTGGATACATATGCTTTGAAATTTTCATGTAGTAGCCGTACTTTAGTTTTTTTTATTCAAAAGATAATAGTGTTGACAAGAAAGCTTTCTTGCAAATTGCTAAGATGGTTTGGCTTCTCAATGATCATTGGGATCTACAACACCGATCGTACGCTATGTCGGTGAAGCAGCAGGTAATAATGAAAGTTGTCGGTGTTACAAATTTCGTGTTTTTTTTCAAACACATACCCCCCATATGTAATGATTTGTTTGTTTGCTTGTAGGAGCTTGCACCTCTGAAGCTTCGGGCTCACGGGGTCAACCTTGGGTGGATGCGCTATGATGAGCGGTACACGCTGTATGTTAGGGAGACAGGACTTCTCCCTTTCATTCAGTTGGTCAGCAGGTCGACGCCACCCAACAATGCTCCAGCACTCACCACGCTTATTGATCATTGGAGGCCGGAGACACACACTTTCCATCTTCGGACCGGGGAGATGACCTTGATGCTCCAGGATATAGCTATGATCACCGGTCTTCCTATTGATGGGAAACCTCTATGTATGAGCACCGATTCTGATGGGTGACGCGAGCAAATGCTTGCCCTTATCGGTATGGTTCCTCCGGAGCCGTGGGAACCAGAAGTAGAAGGCAAGAAGAAGGAAAGAGTCGCAGACGGTGCTACTTTCACGTGGATTGTATCGAACTTCCGTGCAGCGCTTCCGTGCAGCCAGGAGGCGTTACACACCACAGTGCAGCGCTTCCGTGCTAGGCGTTGCACTGTGGAGTGCGACGCCTCCAGGCTAGGCGCTGCACAGGTCTGTAGCATGACACACATTCTGTTGCTCTCTGGATAGGTACAGACCTGTGCAGCGCCTAGCCAGGAGGCGTCACACACCACAGTGCAGCGCTTCCGTGCTAGGCATTGCACTGTGGAGTGTGACACCTCCAGGCTAGGCGCTGCACAGGTCTGTAGCATGACACACATTCTGTTGCTCTCTGGATAGGTATAGACCTGTGCAACGCCTAGCCAGGTGGCGTCACACACCACAGTGCAACGCTTCCGTGCTAGGCGTTGCACTGTGGAGTGTGACGCCTCCAGTCTAGGCGCTGCACAGGTCT
>NC_041381.1:553232751-553267930 GCF_002162155.2 Triticum dicoccoides
AGCTTGACACACATTCTGTTGCTCTCTGGATAGGTACAGACCTGTGCAGCGCCTAGACAGGAGGCGTCACACACCACAGTGCAACGCTTCCATGCTAGTCGTTGCACTATGGAGTGTGACGCCTCCAGGCTAGGCGCTGCATAGGTCTGTAGCTTGACATACATTCTGTTGCCACCATCTACCATTGGCCACCATCTACCACGGCTTCATCCGCGAGACTAACATCCTTGAACAATGTAGTCCGATGATCCCGACCAAATACCTTCTCGAAAGCTTCGGCCTCCTTCACCGTGAACCCCTCCGCATCAACTTGTTCATCGGGACCATCGTCATCCGAGTCCGATGCATATGCACGGGAAAAAGGGATGGAAGGGTCCATTGTCTCTTGCAAGTGATATTTGTCGAGATCACCCACATTGTTGTCATGGAGATCAACTTCATTGTCATCGTCCGCATACTCATCATTGTCCTCTTGCAAAGCTTCATCTTGGTTGTTTGTAAACGGGCTCAATGTTGGCCTCACTTCTTGGGTCAAAAGAGGTTCAACAATTTCATCTCGCTTCAAGGGTGTGGGGCTACTAGCAACCAAAGGGGAGGGGTTCCGGTTCAAGTCCAAATGCAAACTTGAATCAACCTTCTTCGTTGCAAATAACTCAAGAGCATTGTCTAGTGATTCGACCACCGTCTCCTTGTATGCAACCCAACGTTGCTCTGAGTTGACACGCATTGTCTTCCAATGGATGTGCATTCCAAAACCAACATTATGCCTTCCCTCCAACTCTATGATATCACTAGGGTCCGTCCAATTCAAATCTTCCCTAACTTGTTGCAAGAGCTCCGCATAGCTAGGACTACTATCAAACACCATGTCAACCTCATCCGGGTCCGGTTCTACATTGCCTTTCAAAAAGGCGTCCTTGTCCCCATGATGAACAAACACACATGTTCTTCCCATCCCTATAAGCATTCCAATAACACAAGGTAACATTGCTTCCATGAGTACTAATACAAGGATTAACACGGAATAGAAACCCTAATATATATATCAAACAACAACCCTAACCCTAACCCTAACCATAACCATAACCATAACCATAACCATAACCCTAGCCCTAAACCTAACCCTAGCACCAACATAAGAACACCCATAAGAATAACCCTAGCATACTAACAAAGCCTAACCATAGAAATTGGCAAACAAACATCTCACATTTCCATGCAAATCTCTAGATCCAAACAAAACTAGGGTTTCCCCAAACAAGCAACAAATGAGCAATGGGAACTTTACTTGGATCAAAACAAGGGGAATGGAGAATATTACATTGAGGGAGGGTTTGACTTCGAAATCCATGGACAAATTCTTCAAATTTGCAAGATTTGGGAGAGGATTTGAGAGGGGGAGAGAGTGGGAGAGGGGGCAAAGCTCGGGGAGGAGAGTGGGAGAGTGTGTGGTGTGGGGGTGGGGGGGGGGGCAGCCGAGTGGCTGGATAAGTCACAGTGCAGCGCCTATGCGCTAGGCGCTGCACTTTACAAGTGTGGCGCCCGAGCGCTAGGCGCTGCACATTACATGTGCGGCGCCTAGCACGGAGGCGTTGCACTGCTGGGTGCGGGCCCAGGGGCTGCCACGGTGGACTGGTGTGCAACGCCCCTGTACTAGGCGCTGCACAGTAGGTGTGGCGCCGTCGTGGCGGGTGCTACACAAAAAGGTTAGGGCTGTGAAATAGTTTCACGGTCAGTTCATTCCATGAATTGATTTCGTCCATAGGTCAAAATGGTCAAATTTGTCCAATCACAATTACAAATTGATCAGACGATACCCATCTAGCTTGTAAACCCAGTCGCCCTCCAAGAAAATGTAAAATTCCGCCGGCCAGTGAATTTCAAATATGGACATCAATCCTGAAACATGCTATACTGAGCAAAGGAACTGGTGTTCAAATCACGATTACTATGGAAATTAACTAACGGCAGGTCGTATCTTTCATGGCTTCATGTGATTCGTTATATATCCTGACGCTCCGTGCAGATTAGTATATCCAAGATCGTTCCTGACAGGCTGACACAAGCACATGACGACTACGATTAGTGACGCTGGGTAAATGACGCGATTGGGTGCGTAGACATGGAGTATAACTAATACGTAACAATTATTTGTGCTAATTCTCAAATCTCTGAATTTCTCCTCTAGAGAAGGAGAAGCCGGGCAAGTGTATTTTGTTCGCAGAACCTGTGTGCAGTACTGCATCTCACAAAATCCGATATAATTAAGCTGATCCCACTGCCAGTGGATGTACTAATATAACTAATTAAGCCTGACACTTGTGATTTACTATACTCTATGTGTTCCCTAATTGAGTGGGATGCATGACCGCGGTATTATAGATCTATTGCATGGTCAACTGCGAGCACCCTGCCTTTGTCTGCTTATGCGATGGCGAGAGAGAAGATAAAATTAAGGTGATTGCTGGCTGTCATGCAGCTGCGGCGTCAGGTCTCTGCCGTAAGCACGTCCATCGTCAGCAACGTGCCACTACACCTGCATTATTTGGCACTGACAAATAGACACCCCTACTGACAAATGGCATCCTTGCATATGTCCGGCTTAATCGATCGAGTCGTGGATAGATGCTTCAGCCACACCCACGATCACGTGGTTTCACATCAGTTGAGAGAGACTGTCATGTACGTACTTAAATCATTCTCAAAACGTAGACGGGCCATCACTGATGCAAAAAGCATATAGCAGTATTATCTTTCATAAGAGCATCTACAGCTGGATACACCAAACCCGACCCCTCAAACGCCTGTTGACGCGTCCGTGAACAGTGTCCGGTCACCTCAAATTTTCGATAAAACGTGAATTTTATTAATTCATAGTAAAGCTTTAAGGAGATACAAACACAATTAGTACACACTCGGCCTTTGTATAACTAGGATGTACACAACCAACACCAACACACACAAATAAACATGCTGATAAATAGCAAAGTCATACAAGACCAGGCTATCAAAGCGAGGAAGAAACTGAAGCGATCAAAACAGAGATCGACAAACTGCAACAGTGACCATATCCACACCAACTATTTCTGACACCACAAAGACAATGAAAAATGTTCTTCAACAACAACTCCTTTAGGAAGGGAACAACGCTCAAGCGCCGCCATCACCGAATCCAACCACTGAAGGTCAAATTTTAGGTTTCACCCTGAAGAAGTCTGAGCATATCTGAGCAAAGCCTTCAATAAGGTAAAGATGCAAACAACACCGTCATTGTCAGGTATAACCAACTCATTCAGACCTAAGGCTTTCACCCCAGAGCGCAAGACCAGGTACTTACAAGCACCACTTATTTGAAGTCAATAATGTGTTATCACCGCTGCTTTTCACGAACCCAACAACTACATGCCTTGGGCTAAAATCCAACAGTTGCTATTGCACAACCATACCCTCTGCGTCAAGCCGCCATTCATAGATTGCATCTCATCGCCGCATGCAAACTACCTGAAGTGAGAGCCGCCAAAATCCACAAAGGAGCCTTTCGGCTACATCTCACAACCTCAGTGGTAGGAGCCATTGGCAGCAGCCACCGGGTCCGTAGTGAAGAACCCTCACGAGGACCATTCGATGGACACCGCAATCAGTAGCTTGACCGGCCGGCAGAAGCTCCGCCACCCGTGGAGGCCAGGTTTGAACTAACTCGACCAGCTGCACCGACCATCGTACCATCGAGCGCGGCCATGGAAGTGGTCAGGAAGGGGTCATAGAGCACCACTCCTGGGCTGCAATGTTGAGGAGTAGAGATCGCCACTCGGCACCCCACATACTGCAGGTGTACCCTATTGGGGTCGCTGCCAATCAGAGGATCCACTATGCAGAACTGCAAGGGGCCATGGCCGACCACCTGATGAGAGGTACTGGTCGTCACAGCGCCGGTGTGCGGCTCAACACCTCCGCTACTACGACAACCCACGGCACCACCGCTGCTGGACTCAGAATGCTGCTACACGAGCCTAAGCCATGGCCAGTTCTTAAGGCAAATAGAAAACGATTCCTCGCCACCGCCGTCGACCGCAAGGGCTTTGCTGAGCGGCGGTGAGGGCAGATGGCTCAGAGATGGGGGAGAGAACAACGAAGAACAGCAGCCACCCATGTTGCCGGGAGACGATGCGGGGTCGATCCGCTAATCTCGGACGGATCACACCTCAAATAATCGTTTCCACAACCGGATATCTCAATTAGAAAACCTCAAATTCATACAATTACATGCAACGTGAAACCTAATCTAAGCAGAGGCCTTCTGACTATGCCGTTCGCATGTCTGGAGGTTGCGCCCCTCGAGTGTTGTTCCGATAGCCAGCGTGGTAGTGTAGGACATGGGACATGCACCGTCTCATGGGACTCGACGCGCCTCTGATACGTCTCTGCCGTATCTACTTTTGCTAACGCCTTTTGTCTTGTTTTGGACACTAATTTGCATGATTTGAATGAAACTAACCCAGACTGACGTTGTTTTCAGCAGAACTACCATGATGTTATTTTTTGTGCAAAAATAAAAGTTCTCGGATTGGAACGAAACTTTGCGAGGAATTTTTATACAAATAAAGATAATTTCTGGAGCCAAGAACCACCGGAGGGGCACCTGGGTGGGCACAACCCACCAGGGCACCCCCCCTCAGGCGTGCCCAGGTGGGTTGTCCCCACCTGGTGGCCCCGAAGACTCCAGCCCTGATACTATAAAATCACATATTTGGAGAAAAATCAGGGAGGAAGAATTATCGTGTTTCATGAGACGGAGCCGCCGCCACCTCCTGTTCTTCATCGGGAGGCCAGATCTGGAGTCCGTTTGGGGCTCCGAGAGGGGGATCTTCGATCTTTGTCATCACCAACCCTTCTGCATCGCCAATTTCATGATGCTCCCCACCGGGAGTGAGTAATTCCTTCATAGGCTCGCTGGTCGATGAGGAGTTGGATGAGATTCATCATGTAATCGAGTTAGTTTTGTTAGGGCTTGATCCCTAATATCCATTATGGTCTGAGATTGATGTTGCTATGACTTTGCCATGCTTAATGCTTGTCACTTTGGGCCCGGGTGCCATGATTTTAGATTTGAACCGTTTATGTTATCACCATTATATCTATGTTCTAGATCCGATCTTGCAAGTTATAGTCACCTACTACGTGTTATGATCTGGCAAACCCGAAGTGACAGAAGTCAGGACACTTCCCGGTGATGACCGTAGTTTGAGGAGTTCATGTATTCACCGTGTGTTAATGCACTACTTCAGGATGCTGCTAACGCGACACTACGATTAGAGACCCTTTGATGAAACTGTGTGCGATGCATTAATCAAAAACTGTGGTGTAAGAAAACCGTCCAAAAAGGTGCAAAACGTTTGCGATGACAGATGCATCAAACACGGTTCAGATTTTAGTTCCGTGTGCGATGCAGGGCATACGGTTCAGTGCAATTAACTGTTTGTGATGAGGAGCAACAAAATAAACGGGCAGCCAGATGAAGGTGTGGTGCGATTTATAGCATACGGTTCGCTAGGATGAACTGTTTGTGATTAGGCAACACAAAGAAATTGGTCAGCCAGATCAAGGTGTGTGTGATATACGGCATGCGGTTCACTCGGATGAACTACTTGCATTGACACAAGAGAACATAAACGGTTCAATAAAACAAGATGTGTGTGATACGTGGCAAACAGGTCTGTACTCAAAAATGTGTGCGAAGGCTGATAATAACACAGTTGATTGCTGCTAATAAGACGTTTGTGTTGTGCGATGGGATTGCATACAGAACTATATATAAGGACATGGTTGCATAACCAAATTAAACATCCACTTACATAGGTGGCTACTACAACCATGGCATTTGCACACACCAAAGTAAACTATTACATGCATAATTACATAGGTGGCTACTACACACATGACATTTCCACATAGCAAAGTAAACTATATATTACATGCATGATTAACTAGCATAAACAATCATCTTATCAACATCTACTTCTTGTGACGCTTGCTCTGCTTGTGGCTCGATATGGGCTTGTCGATTTGGGTAACGAGGCACTTCCTCATGTCAACGATCCGCATGTACATCTCATAGCATGTGTACACGCTCTTGTCCACGAACCTGAGGTGAGGTTCATCCAGTTGCCACATCCAGGCCCTGTGCCAGGATACGGAACTTGTTCTCTGGGCATCCTGCTTCATCTTTTTGTAGTAGGGGTCGATGATGGCTGAGGCGAGTCCAACCAGGGAGTCCTTCTTCGTGCTGCACCAGACCCTGTAGTGCTCACGGATTTCAACAAGGTTCTTGCAGGCCAAGCCTGTAACCCTGAGCGCTTTTACATCGTCGGTGGTTTCCATCGTACCGAACTTGTAGTCGGTGCTGTTGACAAACCTGGCAAAACGGATTCAAGGCTCTGTGGCCATGCAGTAGTGGTAGATGAGGACATGATGGCGCACGCACAACTGGGCAATGACAACCTTCTGATCTTTGCCGGGAAGACTGGCGGTGTACTGGAGGTTGATGTCGACCACCTTGTACTTGTCTCCAGCAAGCAACTGCTCAACGATGTTGATGTAGTCGTCCACCACGGCCGGGTCGATGGTGTACACCACCGAGAGATCCATCTCCCTCACGTGGGTCTCCACTTTATGCTCGCCGAACTCCATTGGAGTGCCGCTAGACATCCCCTCTCTATGTGTCATCGTGGGTGTGCTTGTTGTGTTGTGGGCCGCGATCAAAAGGTTGAAGAGACTAAGGTTATAATGGTCGCGGGAATTAAAGGGGAAGCCAGACGGCTTGGAATATCGGCACGCCCTGATGGCAGTTCTAATTCGAAGGGCGTAACACCATCGTGCCGCACGTAACTGCATCGCGCGGCAACGCGCGCGGCGCAACCGCATGCATATGGGGCCCCCGATGTGATCGTGCGCAGGCCCAACCACTGGCAGAGCACGCGCGGAGGGACGCGAGCAGAGTGCTTCGCGGTTGCCTCAACGACGAGCAACCATATATATTCATATAGTAGTTGAACACGCAAGGAAAAGTTGTCCACAAGCCAAGCGCGCTGATGGGCGCGAGCAGAGGCCGACATAGTGATACGTGGCAAATAAGACAAACTATGCGAGCGATGTCGGAGACATCAATCACGAATCAGATTAGAGTTGTGTGTGCAATACGTGGCATACAGTTGATCCATTGGAGCTATTTGTGATGGGATAAGACGTGTGTGTTGTGGGAAAACGCTTGCTGGTATATAACCGTTTGCGATTGATGAATTCATCGCTCACGGGTTACCTAGTGCGGTCCATGTGCGACGTGAATTGCTCTGTCTGCAGACCATCTATGCTCCGTGTATAGAAGAGCAACATATATATACTTGTAACATGACATGATTGGAATACCAAATTAAACATCCAATTACGTTATACTATGACAAATACCATAAATATTGCAAGGTTAAAATTCAAAGATTACAATGCCCAAATTCAAACATTGCAAACCTCGTCATTTCTGCTAAGGGATCAGCTGCTGACAAATCATGTATGGGTTTGACAGAGTGACTTCCAATTACTCTGTCATATGCTCTTCCAATACGAAGTTTAACTATTTTGGAGCCTCTTCCATTCTGCAGTACCCGCCGGCTCTGATCAACATACCATTCATCTTTTCTAATTAAATGTGTGTTCAACCTCAATACCCTTAGCACCCTTGCTCTGGCAAGAAAGAACCTGGCTAGTGTAATCTCCGGTAAGGTCCCTCGATAGGAGTTCAAAGTAATATTTGAGAGATGCAAATCCAGGCATTCGATGTGATTGTCGTTATAAACATTATCCACCTCCGGTCCTATTATTATCTGCTGGGGTCGCTTGCGGTTCTTTCTCGACACGCCTCCGCTTGTTGGCAACCTCGTTCTCCACCTCGTCGGCGGCGATGGAAACCTTTATCTCCATATTTTTACGCTATCCTCCAGTGCGGGTGGAGAGAGAGGATTGTGTGTGTGGCGAGGATAGGGGGTGCGGCCGCTCGGGCGCGCCATTAATACAGACCAGTGGGAGCGAGGCGGGTGGCAGTCAAAGGCTGTCTCGCTTCCTGGTGAGAATGACTGCTTAATCTATGAATGAAATAGTGCTAGTGATTTTTAGCTGCATATTTTGACAGATCGCAGGGTTACAAGGTTGACAAATGGCAATGTTAGTAGATCAACAAATGTCAATCTTTCCAGTTTCACAAATGGCAACATACCCAATATAATAGATGTAAACCTTACCAAATTGTTTGTACGTGGTTGCACATGGGTCATCCGAAACAACCCTTTGCATTGAAGGATGTACAAACCCTGCTTTCGGTACATTTTCTCTTCGCTTAGCGCCGAAGTCTGGCTTTGCCCACGGTATTCAATATGAACCATTTGCGTTGAAGAGATACACAAATCCTGCGTTGAACAGCTCGCACGCTTCCCGGTAAGCCTGTGCCTTGGAGGACAGCTTGCACGCCTCTCGGTCAGCCTGCTCCATGATAGCATGCCAAGTTTCATGAATTTAGACAAGTTTTGGATTTCCTAGAATTTAAAAACTAGGTATCTCAATGTTTGCGGCCGAGTGACACTGGCAGGGTTTTGACATTCATTCCCATTTCTTGCATGGGACCTAAGCATGCAACCAAGGACTTGAATTTGAATTTTCAACCAATTTATATGCATTAGTGCATGTGCCTGTAGTTCAAATTTTAATTATGCACATAAATGCATTGAAAACTCAATTAATCTGTAAAAATGTCCAAACGAACCCCGAAAAAATCCAAATTTTAACACAACACTCCTGTTGTTCTATGTTGACACTAGAGAAAAAAATTGAAAGCAATAACAGGCAATGGATATCGTTCTGTCCCCAAAGGTGGCAATGTTCCCTACCGAAATCATCAGGCTTGTTGTGAGAAGCTCTAGTTTGTGACAAGCTTATACCCAAACATGCCCCAAATAGGACAAAAAATTTACCACAACATGTTGATGCTGCTCCATGATAGCATGCCAAGTTTCATGAATTTCAAACGAGTTTTGGATTGACTAGAATTTAAAAACCAGGTATCTCAATGTTTGCGTTCGAGTGACGGTGGCAGGGTGTTTGAGATTCATTCCCATTTCTTGCATGGGACCTAAGCATGCAAGCAAGGACACATATTTGAATTTTCAACCAATTTATATGCATTAGAGCATGTGCATGTAGTTCAAATTTGAATTATGCACATAAATGCATAGAAAACTGAAAGTGCAACTATCCCTGGGTTGTTTTGGTAATTCCTAACAACATATAGCTCACTGAGCTAATGCTATTTCAAGATAAATATTTCAGGAAAGCTCAATGATTGGCATGGCATGGATGAGAAAAGTGGATCCCTCAAAATGTTATGGACAAAAGGATTGGCTCAAGCTCAAAGCACAAGACTCTACATTTTCTATTTTAGTGATCCAAGATCACATTGAGTCTATAGGAAAAGCCAATACTATCAAGGAGGGATGAGGTGTTGCTTAATGAGGATCTTGCTCAAAATGCTTAGTGATATGCTCCAAAGCCCTCAACTACTTTCTTGCATCCACATAAGACCCAAACCAAAAGTCAAACTCGGCCCCACCGATTCTTTCAATCCAGCGCCACCGAGTTCAGATTTCATAGCCACTGCCACAAACCCTAGTCTTTTCGGTCTCACCGATAGGGATCTCGGTCACACCGAGATAGGATTGTAATCTCTCTGTTTCCCTTTGTAATGTTTCGGTCCAACCGAGATGAGCGATCGGTCCCACCGAGACTGCAATGCAATCTCTTTGTTTCCCTTTCATAATGTTTCGGTCTCACCGAGATGAGCGAATCGGTCCCACCGAGTTTGCCTGACTAACTCTCTGGTTAGCTTATTACCAAAATCGGTCCCACCGAGTTTGTGTAATAGGTCTCACCGAGATTAGGTTATGCCCTAACCCTAACCATATCGGTCCCACTAAGTTGACATGTTGGTCCCACTGAAAATTCTAACGGTCACATTATTCGCTAAATCGGTCCGACCGAGTTTCATGATTCGGTCCCACCGAGATTGGTAAGTTGTGTGTAACGGTTAGATTTTGTGTGGAGGCTATATATACCCCTACACCCACTCTTCATTCATGGAGAGAGCCATTAGAACGAGCCTACACTTCCAACATACATTTTCTGAGAGAGAACCGACTACACTTGTGTTGAGGTCAAGATATTCCATTCCTACCATATGAATCTTGATCTCTAGCCTTACCCAAGTTGCTTTCCACTCAACTCTTCTTTCCACCAAATCCAAATCCTGTGAGGGAGAGTTGAGTGTTGGGGAGACTATCATTTGAAGCACAAGAGCAAGGAGTTCATCATCAACACACCATTTGTTATTTCTTGGAGAGTGGTGTCTCCTAGATTGGCTAGGTGTCACTTGGGAGCCTCCGACAAGATTGTGGAGTTGAACCTAGGAGTTTGTAAGGGCAAGGAGATCGCCTACTTCGTGAAGATCTACCCTAGTGAGGCAAGTCCTTCGTGGGCAACGGCCATGGTGGGATAGACAAGGTTGCTTCTTTGTGGACCATTCGTGGGTGGAGCCCTCTGTGGACTCGCGCAGCCGTTACCCTTCATGGGTTGAAGTCTCCATCAACATGGATGTACGATAGCACAACCTATCGGAACTATGGATAAAAAATGTCCGTGTCACCATTGTGTTTGCTTCCTCAAACTCCTCCTATTTACCTTCATATGCAATTGTTTTACATTCCGCTGTTATACTCTTAGAATTGCATGCGTAGGTTGATCGCTTAACTTGTGCTAAGCTGCTAAAATCTGCCAAGAACTAAAATTGGGAAAAGGCTAGATTCTTATTTAGTCAAGTAGTCTAATCACCCCCCCTCTAGACATACTTTCGATCCTACAAGTGGTATCAGAGCTTTGATCTCCATTTGCTTTGATTTCCATAGCTTTTGGTGGTCATAGCCTTGGTCTCATAACCTAGGAGAATATGGCGTCTAGCGAGGGAAATTACCACTATAGAGGTCCTTACTTTGATGGTACTAATTTTGCTAGTTGGAAGCATAAGATGAAAATGCATATTCTTGGACATAACCCCGCCGTTTGGGCTATTGTGTGTATTGGCTTGCAAGGTGAATTCTTTGATGGGAGAGAACCGAACCATGAAGCTACCACGGAAGAGTTGAAGATGTTGCAATACAGTGCTCAAGCTTGTGATATCCTCTTCAACGGATTGTGCCCCGAAGAATTCAACAAAATCAGCCATCTTGAGAATGCAAAGGAAATTTGGGATACTTTGATTGACATGCACGAAGGTACCGACTCTGTCAAGGAATCCAAATTGGATGTGCTTCAAAGTCAACTTGACAAGTTCAAAATGAAGGATGGTGAAGGTGTCGCTGAAATGTACTCTAGGCTTGCTCTCATCACAAATGAGATTGCCGGCTTAGGAAGTGAAGAGATGACCGACAAATTCATCATCAAGAAGATCCTAAGAGCCTTGGATGGAAAATATGATACCGTGTGCACATTGATCCAAATTATGCCTAATTACAAAGATCTCGAGCCAACGGAAGTCATTGGAAGAATTGTTCCTCATGAGATGTCACTCAAGGATAAGGAGGAGCTCCACAACAAGTCAAGTGGTGCTTACAAAGCCTCATGTGAAGCTCCCACATCATCAAGTGAGAAACTAACCTTCAATGAAGAATTGATCCTAATGGTGAAGAACTTCAACAAGTTCTACAAGAGTAGAAGCAAGGAAAGAAGTTCCAAGTCAAGGCCCTACAATGACAAAAGATCTTCTAGTTGAGAGCGTAATTGCTACAATTGTGGAAGACCCGGACAGTATTCCAATGAGTGTACGGCTCCCTACAAAAGAAGAGAAGAATCTCCAAAGAGAAGAAGTAGAACAGAAGAATCACCACCAAGAGAGAGGAGGAGTAGAGATGATCGTTATGAACGAAGAACATCCCGGAGAAGCAAGGATTCAGAAAGGAAGGACAAATCATCAAAGAGCTACACAAAACGAAGACATCAAGCTCATGTTGGTGAATGGGTATCCGGCTCCGACTCCGACCATCACTTCGAGAGAAGCTATCACTACGACTCAGAATATACTCAAGATGAAGGTGTTGCCGGTCTAGCACTCGTGTCAACCAACTCCTACGACATATTTGACTCGCCAAATGAAAGATTTGGAAGATGCTTCATGGCTAAAGGCCCAAAGGTATCACACCTCGAGTATGTTGATTTCAATAGTGATGAAGATGACTTGTTAGGTGATGATGATTTACTTGTTGACAACTCTAGTGATGAATACTATGATGAAACATCAAATAATCATGCTAATCAAGATAAAACGAATGACAATGATAAGGAGAAGATTGAGCTCCTAACTAAAGAACTAAACACTCTTAAGTTAGCTCATGAAACTATCTTAGGAGATCATCGAGAACTTTTAAGGACTCATGAGAAGTTACGCTTTGAAAAGCTCAACCTTGAGCAAGAGCATGTGTTTTTGAAAGCAATCAATGATGATCTTCGAAAGAAAAGTTCTTCTTACATTGCCAAGCATTTACTCTTATCTACTTTCATGTCTCAAGTCAAGTCTAGTAACAAGAACAAGATTCTTCCTCTAGTAGTAACAATATTCATGCTAAATCCAATGTTGTTGCTTCTAGTAGTTCTCTTGATTCCACTAATGATTCTCTTAGCCAAGTTACACTTGAGCAAGAAAATTGCTTATTGAAGGGAATTATAGAGAAAGGTGTATACAAGAGCCTTGTTGGGAGTAAGCAATTCGAGGAGATTGTACCAAGCAAGGAAGGCACCTGAAGAACCAAGGTGTTGGTTTTGAACGAAAGTTCAATGCCAATGGAGTTGAGTGGGAAGAAGATCAATACCCCAAGACAAAGTTTGTTCCTCAACAAGAGGAGTATTGTCGGCGTTCTGGGAACGGGGGTACCCAGACTTGCCTGCCTGCGGCCTGCGGCGTGGCTCAAGGAGTGGCCCAGTACGACCCATCTTCATCAACACAAGCTCAAGACCCTCGCGAGGGGCCAAGCCTCACGGGGCGGACGACAGGAAGCTTCCTCAGGCACAGCCTCACCAGGCTGGCTCGCGAGGAGGCGGAGAGATCAAGGCAGGGTACCTCACGAGGTGCCCATGATGCAAGCCATGACGACCGAAGCCAGGCGGGCGCCAGGCGGGCGCCGGCCTGCGCAAAGTCCTTGTTTCCTCTTTGGTGCAAAGGGGGCAAGCATAGGCAAGGGTATCAAGAAAAGGCAACCATTTCGGTGCAACAAGACCAAGACTAGTAGAACGACATGATGGAGGTCATCGTGGAGCCCAAGCCGGCGTCATCGTCAGAGTCTTTGGCACGCGAGGACAAACTTTAGTCAGGATAAGTGTACTAGATGTTCCCCTTCAAAATGGCCAATTGTTGGCGCCCTTCCCGCTCGATATTTGGGAAGAGGACCAGGGCCTCGCTGTATAAATAGGGCTAGCCACCACAGTAGAGGAAAAAGGGAGATCGGATCCGGATTCAATCCTTCCCAAGAGGCATTACCTCCACAAGAACTCCTCCCCGCGCGAGGCAGTTCTTCCTTTATATTGTTCATCACCAGCCCCTGAGGCAATCCACCACAGCACAAACTAGAGTAGGGTATTACACCATAATGGTGGCCTGAACTAGTATAAACCTCGTGTCCCTTGTGTTGTTCTTCACGTAGTTTAGATCCTTTGCGAGGCGACGAGACGTGAGTAGGTAGGGGGTATGATCTTCGCGCGCACCCCAGAGTTCGAACCTTGAGGGTCTGCCGGAAACCGAAATCTGACATTTGGCGCGCCAGGTAGGGGTGCGCATCTTTCTTTCACCGCCTCGCGTTCCGTCGCATCGTCGTCATCATGTCCGGCGACCCAACAGGCAACCCCGATCCCTGGGCGGCCTGTCCTGCCCGCACCGAGCCGCTCGCCCAGGGCGACCTCAACCTTGTGCCCCAGGCAGCCCGCGGTCCGCAGGGCGCTGCGGGCCGCGGGCGACGCGGCCAGGCGTCGCCAGCTCTCACGCCGCGGTAGGTGTGGTCGGCAGCAAGGGCCTCAAGCCACGCCGCAGCCACAATGCCGTACACCCGGCGGGAGCAGGCAAACTCAAGGGCCGCGCTCATGGTGGCCCGAGAGCTACTAGATGCAGGCTGCTGGAGAGCGGCCAAGATGTGCTACTCGAGCGGGTGGCAGAGCTCCTGGGCTCCGCCGCCTCAGGAGCTCACCCCTTCTGCGCGCAGCCGCGACCTCAGGTCCAGGGTGGACCACACAAAGGCCCCACACGCACTCGCGCAGCTCCGAGCGGATTCCAAGGCCTCCCCAATGCCAACCTGGCGATCAGCGCCGGGCTGCCAACAGTGCGGGCTCCGCCT
Source organism: Triticum dicoccoides (assembly GCF_002162155.2). Lineage (NCBI taxonomy): Eukaryota > Viridiplantae > Streptophyta > Magnoliopsida > Poales > Poaceae > Triticum > Triticum dicoccoides. The sequence goes on from NC_041381.1 coordinate 553,247,217, forward strand.
CCGACCAGCGAGGTGGCATTCACTGCTGCCCACGGTCCCGGCGGGCCACCACGCTACCACCCCAAGTTGGCACCTCGAGCAGGACTGCGTGGCATTCGGGGCGGCGGCCCCAGAAGCGTATGTGCCCCACATGGTGGATCAAGGGCGCACGTTGGAAGAAGACCATGGCTCGTTCCTCGGCCCAGGCTGGGGGGAAGAGAAGCCGGAAGCTGAGCTCTTTCAGGAGCCCCAGGAGAGCCTCGTCGACCGCGCTGGAGGCAGCGACTATCGGGTACCGCTAATTCCTCAGGAGCAAGCTTACGCTAACCATGGGTCACAGGAGGTACAGGTCGCCGCGGCAGATGGCTGCCCCAATACAGCAGCTTCCTACCCCTCAGGAGGAGGGCACCGGTGGCTGCAGGAGAGGGGCCGAGATCCGGCCTCACCCCCGCGGCGCTCGGAACAAGGCGTCCTTAGGAGGTAGGCCCTCTGCCGGGGAGGTGCCTTAGGGCCTTCCCCCGGCAGAGGACCCGTGGTCGTCGAGGGAACCGCTGGCGACCGCTCTATACCATCGGCGGCGTCCTCAATCTCCGGCCGTCGTCGATGGCAATAGAGTGTGGTGCAAGGCGGGGCCCTCGTCTTGGCGATATGAAGCAAGGCCGGTACCTGTGAAGAAGGCCTAGTGCCTGTGAAGCTCGCTGCCCCGTGACACTCTCACGTAATAATGAGTGAGGCTGTACATGCCCCGGAGTCTCTGGAGAGCCGCCCTCGAGCCTCGGGGGCTCCCGCCCACGCCTAGTGGCAGCACTTAGCTCCGCGCTGGTGAGAAGACGTCGAAGACTATACTAGGTGCCGGACGCGGCCTTTCTGCTTTTTGCCTTTTCCCTTGGTTGCCGAATTTCCTCTGTTTGAATTTAAGTTAGATTTGAGCTTGAGACTTGCGTGTGTTCGGGGAAGGGGTGTTTAGTCTCATTCGAGCAATCTCTCGTGTTCTGGCTACCGCTTTGTGTCCATCCAGCTTCAGCCGCCTCCCCTTGCGAGCCCCTCGCTAGTCGGGCCAGGCCAAGCATGCATGCAGCCCGGACTGCTATCGCCGCACCCTCTCAGGAGGTTCTCATTACAGGTTCGGTGGGTTCATTCAGGAGGCACTCGGGACACTGCGGCCCCCCGCGGGCTCGCTTAGGGCCCACGCGGGTTGAAGGTAAACAAGTCAACTGACTCATCACGAGACCAATCGCTCGGCGTAGGCATGTAGACGACATCATGTCTACAAATACGCTAACTACAAGTTTTGACACGAGGGGCTCCCCCTCCCAAAATGCTCTTACAACCTTCAGGGCCAAGCCCAAACTCTCTCTGCACAGGGTAAAAAGCAGGAATAACGCGCGATCAATCGGATAAATCTCCCAATGCATCTTCAGGGGCACGCTCGGAATCATCACTGGCGTCGCTGGCCTCGCCACCGTCCGCTACATCGCCGACATCAGCATCCGGATCATTCACCACACCGCCCTCATCAGCAGCCACGACCACGCCGTCGTCATCAGCGGTGAAGGCCCTAACAAGGGCGTCCATGTTGTCTTCCACCCAATGCGCCAGGTCGCCCCGGATGGCCGCGGGTACCGGTGCGATGGCGGCATTGAAGTCCAAATGGGGATCCATGTTCTGAAGATGATTGAAGACGCGAGAAAAAGCGCATCCGAGAAGGGCTCGGCTCCTCTCCTCCACCAACCTGTCGGCCCTGCCCGACCGAGTCTCCAGCTGCGTCACCACATCGGTGGAGAACCGAAGGTTGCCGGCATAATTAACCACATGAGGCTCCTCCACAGCTGCCTCACAGATGTTGCCCAAGGCCGCGTTAGCCCTTTCCCGGAGCTCGCGAAGCATGGGGCCATGCATGTGCTCCAGGGTGTGCCGCTGACGTATCTCGTCCTCATTCCGCCACGCAATGGCCTCAGCTTCATCAACCCTCTGATGAAGAAGGAGCACCTCGGCGCGGGAGGAAGCCAGTTCCACCTGCGCAACGCCAAGGGCGGCCCCGGAAGCGTCCGCATGCCGCGCCGCTTCATCTAGCTTGGCCTTAATGGCGACGGTCCTGCCCTCCGCTTTGACCCTAATCAGCTCCAACCTTTATCCGTACTCGCGCTCGAGATTCGAGCGAGCCTCCGCCACGCGGCGGTCAACCTCCTCTTGCATTCCGGCTTCCGGCGCGGTGAAATCATCCTCCGCCAGTGCCACCAGGCGCTCCCTCGTCTCCAACCGCTCAAGATCAAGGGTGCGCTCAGCGGCCTCCAGCGCCAGCGCCTCCTCACGTCTCTGGAGCTTCCCCTGGTTCCCGGAGGCCCCCTTCAGCGACACGAGAGCCGCCTGACGCAGCTCCACCTGCTGCTCCAAGGAGTTGCTCCAGGCCTGGAGCTCCCACGCACGTTCCTCTGCAGCCTGGCACCATCGGTCTGCCTCCCGTGCCTCCTCGACGGCTCGGTAGCAGGCCTCCCGCGAAGCCACCAGCGATGCTTCAGCCTTCGCATTGTTAAGATCACGCTGATGACGCGCGAGGGCAACAGCTAGCTTCAGCTTGCGCCTCTCCTCAGCAAGGCGTAGGCCCTCGGCCTTAAGGCGCGCGTCCTCACCGGCGAGCTATGCACCGAGCTGGCTCACTGCATCAGCCACCCTCTGGAGAAACTCTTGGCGAAGGGCGCGGCGCTCCCGAGCACGTCTTCTGCGTCATCCTCCGCTCCTGGCGCATGCGGAGGGCCGCGGACCGTCGCGCCCCCTCTGAGCAGGGGGCTGGGGGCTGGCACCCTTGCGAAGGCCGGGCACGCCCCGCCAGAAGCTTGGCCAAGAGTTGGTTTGTCCCCCAAGGAATAATACAAGATCGACCTTAGACAGTCGCCGTCCACGACCAAAGGAGGATCTTGGGGCAGGCTGGCTGTGCCCCAAGAGAGCTCGCGAATAAGAGGCGCGAGGCACGCAGAATCAGAGTGCTCCGCTGGACGGCTCACCTCTCTGACCGGCCTCGCAGCAAGGGCGGTACTCGAGCTCGGGACGCTTGGAGTCGGTGGAGAGGGCAGAGCCTGGGGGGATGGCTCCTCAGCCGTCTCCATGAGCTCGGCAGGAAGGGCCCTGCAGGGCAATGGTTAGCTGAAGCAACAGGAAAGTAAGGGACCAAGAAAGGATGAGGCTTACTCGTCAATGGAGAAGTACTTCCTACGCTTCAATAGGCGGCAGGGGTAATCATCACCACCCAAGGCCTCCTTTCTCTTTCGGAGGGCCTTGAAGTCCACGCGGAAGCGGCCTAGGAGCTCGGTGCAACAGTCAGCCTACGGTAAGGAAGAAGCGTCAAGGAGGCCGACGTTGGAGGCATTGCCCTGGGGCACGCCGCCAGGCACCGCCTCATGGAGGGTGGCCGGGGCCTCGGGAGCCTCCGCCACAAGATCCGCAGGCCGCAGCTCAACGCCTGCGACTGCCGCAGCGCGGGCTTCAGGAAGTGCCACCTTAGGAGTTCCGCGTGGCGTCATTACCTCGACAGCAGCCCCCCCAGCCCCCGGCGGCCCTTACCTCCCAGTTCCGCCACTTGAGGAACGACTGCCGCGGGCAGCTGGGAGGGCGGCCACCGCAACTGGGTTCTCGCGAGGTCCCATGAGGCCTACCGGGCGCAGCCCCCATTCGTCGAAGCTGGGCATCTGCTTCACAAAATCAGCCCTGCCTGAGCAAAGGTACAGCAGGGCACCCCCTTGCCGAAGGCTGCCAGGGGTAGGATCCCCGGTCAGAATCATGAGAACCTTCCTCAGCACTTCAGGCGCCAGATCTTCCTTCTGGAGCCTCATGCGGTCCTCGCGCCCCCCAAAAGCCCACATCCGACGGGAATGACGCTGGAGAGGGGCAATGCGGCTCTGGAGGAACTCCTTCACCACCTTCGGAGTCGTCACGCTGAGCGCCCTCAAATTCCCAAAGCGACACCAGACGAAGGCGAGCCGAGGGCTCGTGAGCATCTCGTGGCCCCAGCCCGAGTTGGGGAAAGCGGGCAAGGTTGGCTCCGAGAGCAGGGGGCTGGGCACTCCGACATCCATGTACAACCACCGCTCTCGGAACCCAGCCGCAGGCGGAGGAAGGCTGAAATCAATCCCCGAGGCAGCCGCTTCTTGTGCGGCGAGGAAGCTCACGCACCCCGAGCATTGAGTGGGGTCACTGAGGCGCAGAGAGAAGAAATTGCGCAGCAAGGCAACTGAAGGAGGAATGCCCACCATCACCTCGCAAACAAAGGCGAAAACAGCAAGGAGAGCAATGGATTTGGGACTCAAATGCATCATGTGGATCTAGTAATGGGAAAGTACAGCGTTGAAGAAATCGGAAAAGGGGGGAACCAGTCCCGCCCACAGGGCGTCGGCGAAGTACCGAACCTCGATGACTACTCTGTCAATAGAGAAGTGAGATGCGGGCCAGACCGTCGTCCTGCCGCACTCATTGAAGATGGTGGCAAGGGCAGAGCTGACCTTGTCCAGGGCTTCTATATTGAGTATGATCGACTGATCAACGGCAGGAGCCGCCGGTGGCGGCAAACGGGGCGAAAACACGGGCTTCTTCCCCTTCTCCCAAGTTTCGAGATTGGATTGGAAGTAGAGGTTGGAGCTCAAGGGGAGAAAGAGCAGGAGATGCGCGAACGACGAAAAGAGGGATGACTGTGTGCAACCACGGGTCCGCCTAGCCGGGTGCAAAAATAAGGGGCATGGGGAAACAGGGACGCCCACGTCCAATCAACCGCCACGCGGTGCTCAAGGCCGCAGGCTGTTGGGGGCCGCGGCGCTTCGCACTTGCCCCTTCACTTCTCTGCTAAGCCAAGTCTGGGCGTGCCTTGGGCCCGGGGGCTACTGTCGGCATTCTGGGAACGGGGGTACCCAGACTTGCCTGCCTGCGGCCTGCGGCGTGGCTCAAGGAGTGGCCCAGTACGGCCCATCTTCATCAATACAAGCTCAAGACCCTCGCGAGGGGCCAAGCCTCGCAGGCCGGATGACAGGAAGCTTCCTTAGGCACAGCCTCGCCAGGCTGGCTCGCGAGGAGGCGGAGAGATCAAGGCGGGGTACCTCACGAGGTGACCGTGCCGCAAGCCATGACGACCGAAGCCAGGCGGGCGCCGGCCTGCGCAGAGTCCTTGTTTCCTCTTTGGTGCAAAGGGGGCAAGCGCAGGTAAGGGTATCAAGCAAAGGCAACCATTTCGGTGCAACAAGACCAAGAGCAGCCGAACGGCAGGATGGAGGTCATCGTGGAGCCCAAGCCGGCATCATCGTCAGAGTCTTTGGCAGGCGAGGACCAACTTTAGTCAGGATAAGTGTACTAGATGTTCCCCTTCAAAATGCCCAATTGTTGGCGCCCTTCCCGCTCGATATTTGGGAAGAGGACCAGGGCCTCGCTCTATAAATAGGGCTAGCCACCACTGTAGAGGAAAAAGGGAGATCGGATCCGGATTCAATCCTTCCCAAGAGGCATTACCTCCATAAGAACTCGTCCTCGCGCGAGGCAGTTCTTCCTTTGTATTGTTCATCATCAGCCCCTGAGGAAATCCACCACACCACAAACTAGAGTAGGGTATTGCACCACAATGGTGGCCCGAACTAGCATAAACCTCATGTACCTTGTGTTGTTCTTCGTGTAGTTTAGATCCTTTGCGAGGCGACGAGACGTGAGTAGGTAGGGGGTGTGATCTCCGTGCACACCCTAGAGTTCGAACCTTGAGGGTCTGCCGGAACCCAGAATCCGACAAGTATGATCCTACTTCTTTCAAAGGGACACAAGCTCAAGATGATCTTCCACCACAAGACCACAAGCAAAATGGCAAGGACAAGCTTCAAGAGGAGATAGATGCATTTGAAGAATCTTCTAAGGCCTTGGTCAAGTGGGTTCACAAGACTACATCAAGTTCTACTTCATCAAGTACAACTACAACTCCAAGGATTCCCATCAAGATGATGTGGATCCCGAAGAAGAAGAACTAGAGAGTTCTTGAGGGTGACTCCGCCAACATACTTCACTCTTATCATGGAGTCACAAACCCTCTTGTTGGTAAGACAAGGGACAAGGTAACCTAATGCTATCATGGACATCATCTTGTGTGTGCATCACCCTATGTCTATGGATATCCTTGTTTGTTCCTTGTGGGACTAACCCGTGTAGGTATTGAAAGTACAACTCAATCCAATGGATTGCTCTAAATGATCTACATCAACATTGAGCATCCACATCTTCAACGCCTACATGAAGTCATCATCGACAAAATGCAAGGTTTGTTAATCCCTCTTAGGGGGGATCTCACATCTAGGGGGAGCTTTACTCTAAGGATGAGCTAAAGCAACTCTAATGGTGTGAACACAATAATGCTTTATGTAAAAGTGGTAACCCCACTTGTGCTTAAACGATGAGCATGACCTATGATCAAATGTTCTCATTTGACTCCTAAGTCAATATACTCATATATAGATGACCTACTCATTGCCAATTGCTTGATAAATGCTAGAATTGTTTGTGCATGATGTGTCACATATTTCATTTGCCATTTTATTGAATGAGCATGATGGATGCATATTTTACTCATTCGAGGACATCCACTTGTAGTTTTGTCTGTTTGGTTTCTTTTCTTTTTCCAAGTGGATGGACAAGAATTCCTAAGAACCTTCTCTAGCTATCTATGCTATTCTTGTCTCAAACTCTATTCATGCTACATCACAAAGTTTGATCAAGTCAGATTCGAACCACTCTATGTGAGGAGCACTCGGAGTCCCTGATTCGTCATAGACTTAAACTTCCAAAACCTCTTTGTGTGTTTTGGTCTGATCGATTCATCCATTTCGGTCATACCGAGATCACTAAGTTGATATAGGTTTTCAATCTCGGTGCAACCGATTTGAACTCTTCGATCACACCGAGTTGCAGTAACTGCTTGCAGTTTTGCATCTCGGTGCCACCGAGTTGTTCCACTCGGTCACACTGACACGGTGAGGCTATATATAATCATGGGTCCAAATTTTGGAAATTCTTCCAAAACTCTTCGCCCGCGCATAGCCTGTTCTGCCTCATCGGGTCTCCAGATCATCCTCCTCATCGCGAGCGACCTCCCGCCGCTGGTCTTCGCTGCCGTCAACGGGATTCTGCTCCACCGTTGCCGCCGTAGCAAGTCCACCGCCGCATTAGGGTATGGACTTGAACTTTGTGCTATTCTTAACTCTGATTCCTAGCACATTGCATTGCCATGAATCTTGCCACGTTTGAAATCTTCCTATCCAGCAAAACTACTCTGTAGATTAGTCTTAGATTGAAAATTTAGGGTTAGGTTTCCGCCGAATTTATCTCGGACCGACCGAGTTGTAGAAATCAGTCCCACCGATTTGGCTTAGGCCATTGCACATGCGATTCTCGGTCTGATCAAGAATTGCAAATTGGTGTGACCGAGATCGATTCTTTGTGAAACCTTAGCAGTCTCGGTGCCACCGAACTGTGACTCGGTCCAACCGAGTTCACTAGTTTAGGTCCCAAAAGCTACTTCGGTATCACCGAGTTTACAAATCGGTAGCTCCAAAATGCTTTCTGTGGAAAACTAAAACTAAGTTTTTGACTAATTTTTTTTTTGCAAAATCCTCTGTGCTTTGTGATGCTCATCTACTATACTTCATCCACATCTATTCACAGGGTCTGCTGTCAGAGTTTGCATCATATCAGATCAGAGTGACAGTCAGAACAAGTCTGAGGAGCAAGTTCAAATGAGTGAGGGCACTAGTCCCTCCAGTACCTTAGATGAGGGTAGCAGGAGCACACCCAGTAATTTGCCAAAGGCCACCACCAGGACAAGGAAGAAGAGAACCTCAGATTCTGAAGATGAGGACTATGTAGCTTTTGAGGATGAGGCCACCTCAAAGAAGAAAGTGGTGAAGAAAGAGTTTGGAACTGCAGCTTCAACAAAGCCAGGAATGAACAGAAAAGCTCCAGCCAAGAGAGTTCCTATGCTAAAGGTCAGAGCATCCACTCAAGAGGCTTTGGGATCTGAACCCAAAGAAGCAGTTGTGGCTAAAAAGAAGAGGAAAGAAAGGGCCAAGAAAACAATGGCCAGAGTTTTTGGGAAGCCCTCAATGATGGAAGAAGAGGAAGAGATTGATGCACCAGCGCCTAAAGCTCAGAAGCTGATGGGAGATGCTATAAGATCAGGGGCTGCTCCATCTAAGCCCAAAGATTCTCCCAAGGCTGCTGCTCCTAAGCCCAAGTCTGCACCTAAGAGGAACACCAGGAGTATTCCAGCTGAAGAAAAGAACAAGGCCCCAGTGCCTGAGGCTGCCGATGATGAAGAAGATGACACACTTGTCTTGATAAAGTTGAAGCCCAAGATCCCTGACCATAATGATGCTCATCCAGTTGCACAAGACATGCATATCAGAAAGGATGTTGGACTGAGATTGTGGAGACAGTCAGATCCTTATGATGTGAGGAGAAGGACAACAGTTGACTACAGATTTCACACAAAGGAGCAACAGGATTTTTATGAGACAATTTTGCTTGACAAGAAGCCCATTGTATGTGATATGAGATGGATCAACCTGGAGTACATCAAGAAGAATGAAGATCACTATCCTGGAGTATATGACAGCTTCAAGTCTTGTGGAGTTGATGACTTTGTTGCCCAGAAGCTCACCAAGTGAAATGATGAGCTCATCATGCAGTTTTACTCCAGAACTTACTTCTACCCAGATGGGAAGATCATATGGATGTCTGAAGGTACTAGGTACCAATCCACAGTTGAAGAATGGGCTGAGTTGATCAATGCTCCAACAGAAAGTGAAGATGATTTGGATGTGTATGCTGAGAAGAAGAAAGACCACAACACTATGGCTCACATGTGCAGAGAGATCCCAGATAAAGCTTTGGAAACTCACAAGCTTGGGTCTGTACACTACTTGTTGTCTGGTCTGCCTACAATCAATTGGATCCTTAGGCACACATTGCTCCCAAAGTCAGAAGATCACAAGATGATCAGAGGACATGCTATAAACTTGCTGCACTTGTTTGATATACCTCAAAAGTTTAAAGTCATGAGTCTAATTGTGGAAACAATCAAAAGGACTGCTGCTGATCAGAAGAGGATTTATGGGTATGCTCCACACATTCAAGAGCTCATCAACTCAAAGATGGGCACATGCACATATCTTTTGGATAAGGAGCATCTACCCCTATACCCTGATTTTGAAGATAACACTGTTGAGATGAATGCAGAAGAACCATCATCTGTGCAAGCTCATGAAAAGAGAGATAAGGCAAAGGCAGAGAAAGCTGCAAAGATGCCAACTGCTGAAGAGGCATCTCAGTTTTTCCTGAAGAGCAAGCAAGATCAGCTTGGCTACTTGATTGCCTCCACCTTGAGTATTGAGAAGGGCTTGGCCACCCTGACTCAAAACCATGAGAGTTTGGAGAGAATCATAGAGCAGAAATTCTATGATCTTGATGTCAAGGTCACTGAGATCCAGTCAGTTGTTGAGCAACTTTAGGAGGAAGTGGAGGAGAAGAAGGACAAGTCTACTACAGATGCATTTGCTAGAGTGCCCAGAGGACAGAGATCTGCTGCAGTGCCTGTTCCATGCACTAGAGCTACATCATCTGCACCAGCTATAGCTTCAGTGCCACCAGCTCCAGTAGCCACTCTACCAGCTCCAGCTACATCAACTGATGCCTTCGTCCTTGGAGTTATCTCAATGCCACCTCATGAAGACCAAGTCTGATAGTCGTTTAACACTATGCATTTTTTATGAACTTTTTGGTAACTTGTTGCCAAAGGGGGAGAAAATGTATAGATCTTAGTCTTTGAGAGAGAGTGTTGCTTTTGTTCTTTCTTGTCTTTGGTGGTTGAACTTTGTTATTTGTGTGCTCGCTTTGTGAGATACTTGGATGATCGTGGGTCATTCACTTTGCTTGGTGATGAGTGCATGTGCTTAATTATTATCATTTTGAGTGCTCCACCAAGATGTATGTGACATGGAAGAGTAACCCATGATCCTAACTCATTGTGCATTTGCAGTCCAAAGCAAATTTTAAATAATGCACAAATTTAGGGGGAGCTCTTGCTTTTCACATACTTCTCAAAGCGACAATGTTTTTCAATCTTATTATCAATTGTCGAAGCTTTGATCTATATGTTGTCATCAATTACCAAAAAGGGGGAGATTGAAAGTGCAACTATCCCTGGGTGGTTTTGGTAATTCCAAACAACATATAGCTCATTGAGCTAATGCTATTTCAAGATAAATATTTTAGGAAAGCTCAATGATTGGCATGGCATGGATGAGAAAAGTGGATCCCTGAAAATGCTAAGGACAAAAGGATTGGCTCAAGCTCAAAGCACAAGACTCTACATTTTCTATTTTAGTGATCCAAGATCACATTGAGTCTATAGGAAAAAGCAATACTATCAAGGAGGGATGAGGTGCTTCTTAATGAGGTTCTTGCTCAAAATGCTTAGTGATATGCTCCAAAGCCCTCAACAACTTTCTCACATCCACATATGACCCAAACCAAAAGTAAAACTCGGCCCCACCGATTCTTTCAATCCAACGCCACCGAGTTCAGATGTCATAGCCACTGCCACAAACCCTAGTCTTTTCGGTCTCACTAATAGGGATCTCGTTCTCACCGAGATGGGATTGTAATCTCTTTGTTTCCCTTCGTAACATTTCGGTCCAACCGAGATGAGCGATCGGTCCCATCGAGACTGCAATGCAAACTCTCTGTTTCCCTTTCGTAACATTTTGGTCTCACCGAGATGAGCGAATCGGTCCCACCGAGTTTGCCTGACCAACTCTCTGGTTAGCTTATTACCAATATCGGTCCCACCGATTTTGTGTAATCGGTCTCACTAAGATTACGTTATGCCCTAACCCTAACCATATCGGTCCCACCGAGTTGACATGTCGGTCCCACCGAAAATCCTAACGGTCATATTATTTGCTAAATCGGTCCGACCGAGTTTCACGATTCGGTCCCACCGAGATTGGTAAGTTGTGCGTAACGGTTAGATTTTTTGTGGAGGCTATATATACCCCTCCACCCACTCTTCATTCGTGGAGAGATCCGTCAGAACGAGCCTACACTTCCAACATACATTTTCTGAGAGAGAACCGACTACACTTGTGTTGAGGTCAAGATATTCCATTCCTACCATATGAATCTTGATCTCTAGCCTTCCCCAAGTTGCTTTCCACTCAAATCTTCTTTCCACCAAATCCAAATCCTGTGAGAGAGAGTTGAGTGTTGGGGAGACTATCATTTGAAGCACAAGAGCAAGGAATTCATCATCAACATACCATTTGTTACTTCTTGGAGAGTGGTGTCTCCTAGATTGGCTAGGTGTCACTTGGGAGCTTCCGACAAGATTGCGGAGTTGAACCAAGGATTTGTAAGGGCAAGGAGATCGCCTACTTCGTGAAGATCTACCCTAGTGAGGCAAGTCCTTCGTGGGCGACGGCCATGGTGGGATAGACAAGGTTGCTTCTTCGCGGACCCTTCGTGGGTGCAGCCCTCCGTGGACTGGCGCAGCGGTTACTCTTCATGGGTTGAAGTCTCCATCAACGTGGATGTACGATAGCACCACCTATCGGAACCACGGATAAAAAATCTCCGTGTCACCATGGCATTTGCTTCCTCAAACTCCTCCCCTTTACCTTCATATGCAATTGTTTTACATTCCACAGCTATACTCTTAGAATTGCAGGTGTAGGTTCATTGCTTGACTTGTGCTAAGTTGCTAAAATCTGCCAAGAACTAAAAATGGGAAAAGGCTAGATTTTTATTTGGTCAAGTAGTCTAATCACCCCCTCTAGACATACTTTCGATCCTACAAAAACTCAGTTAGTGTGTAAAAATGTCCAAACGAGCCCCGAAATTTTTCCTAAAATTAACACAACACTCATGTTGTTCTATGTTGACACTAGAAAAAAATTGAAATCAAGAAGAGGCAACGGATATCGTTTCGTCCAGAAAGGTGAAATGTTCCCTAATGTAACCATGAGGCTTGTTGTGAGAAGCTCTGGTTTGTGAGAAGCTTATATACCCCAACCTGCCCAAAATTGGAAAATATTTTTACCACTGCATGTTGATGCAATTCCATGCTAGCGTGTCAAGTTTCATATATTTCAGACGCGTTTTTGATTTACTGGAGTTTTAAAACCATGTATCTCAATGTCTCAATGTTAGCGGCCGAGGAACGGTGGCAAGGTGTTTGACATTCATTCCCATTTCTTGCATGGGACTTAAGCATATAACAAGGACACACATTCCAATTTTGAACCATTTTATATGCACTGGAGCATGTGCATATAGTTCAAATTTCAATTATGAAAATGAATGCATAGAAAACTCAGTTAATGTATAAAAATGTCCAAGCGAACCCTAAAAAATCCCAAAAAATTGACACAACACTCGTGTTGTTCTATGTTGACACGAGAAAATTCTGAAAGTAAGAAGAGGCAACAGATATCATTTCGTCCCCCAAGGTGGCACGTTCCCTACCAAAACCATCAAGCTTGTTGTGAGAGAAGCTCTGGTTTGCAAGAAGCTTATACCCAAACCTGCCCTAGATGGGACAATATTTTTACCATGGCATATCAATGCCGTTCAATGATATCATGTCAAGTTTCATGAATTTCAGCCGAGTTTTCAATTTACTAGAATTTTAAAACCATCTATCTCAATGTTAGCGGCCGAGCGACAGTGTCAAGGTGTTTGACATTCATTCTCATTTCTTGCATGTGACCTAAGCTTGCAACCAAGGACAAACATTTGATTTTTCAACCCATTTTATGGATTGGAGCATGTGCATGTAGTTCAATTTTGAATTATGCACATAAATGCCTAGAAAACTCAGTTAACGTATAAAAAATGTACAAACGCTCCCTAAAAAAAATCCAAAAATTACATAACACTCTTGTTGTTCTATGTTGACACGAGAAAAAAAATGAAAGTAAGAAGAGGCAATAGATATCGTTTCGTCCCCCCAGGTGACATGTTCCCTACCAAAACCATCAGGCTTGTTGTGAGAGAAGCTCTGGTTTGTGAGAAGCTTATACCATAACCTGCCCCAAATGGGACAACATTTTTTTACCCCAGCATGTTGATGCCATTCCATGATAGCATGCCAAGGTTCATGAATTTCAGACGGGTTTTGTATTTACTAGAATTACAAAAGAAGCACCTTAACGTTTGCCAGAGAGCCATGGTGTCGTGGTGTTCGAAATTCATCCTCATTTCTTGCATGGAACATAAGCATAAACCCATGGACACATATATGATTTTACAACCCATGTTGGTGCACCCGAGCATGTGCATGTAGTTTAATTTTGAATTGTGCACCTGAAATGCCTAGAAAACCAAGTTAATGTACACAAATGTCCAAACAACCCCTGAATAATTCCAATTTTTTTGACAGCACACCTACAGTTGCATGTTCACTGCAGATAAAAGTTCTAGCAATTCAAACACCATCCATTGCAATTGTGACCCCATTATGTAATTAAAATCAAGACGCAAAATCAAGTAGCACACAGTTTATATCACCAACCGTGTGAGATGCAGTACAAAATATCCTGGAGCGCCGTCAGTGTATAGTACGCCTATGGCTTGCGCGAGAAAGTGCGTCGGCTACAGTCCACAGCCGGCGTGTCAAGAATACCATCTTGTTGCTGAAATACTCCCACCCCTGCATCCCTCGCAATCTCAAAAATATCTGCTCACCCTTGATCCAAATTTTCAGTAGCCCCGCCTTGTTACTCCCGCCTAGTAAAATTTTCAGTTGCCGCGGTATTTCCTCAAACACCACCTTAACCACCCCCCCTCCGCACACACACACCACACACTCCCCAAAACCTCTGCTCACAGGCACACACCACCCTAAAAACCATTGGTAGGTCGCCGCCATCGCCGCCGCCTCCATCCTCAACCTCTGCATGTGTGCCGGAGACCTCGAGGAGCCAATGGCCAAAGAGAGGTTTAGATACGTCCATTTTGCATCATGTTTTCCTACTGTTATTTATGTTGTTTTATTGTATAATAATGCTTTTTGGAGTAATTCGAATGCCTTTTCTCTCATAATATGCAAGGCCTGCACCGAGGGGGAGAATTCCGGCAGCTAGAAATCTGGACCTGAAAAAGCTATGTCAAGCTACCTATTCTGCACAACTCCAAATGAACTGAAACTTCCGGAGGATTTTTTATGGAATATAATAAATATTGGAGAAAATAAGTACTAGAGGGGGGCTACTAGGTGGGCACAACCCACCTGGGCGCGCCAGGAGGCCTAGACGCGCCCTGGTGGCTGCTGCCCTCCTCGGCCTAGTGATATGTCTCCAACGTATCGATAATTTATGAAGTATTCGTGGCAAGTTTACTATTGTTTTATATGATTTTGGTATGATTTGATTAGAACTAACCCAGACTGACGCTGTTTTCAGCAAAACTACCGTGGTGTTGTTTTTGTGCAGAAATAAAAGTTCTCATAATGCGCTGAAAATCAACGGAGACTTTTTCTGGAAAATATAAAAAATTCTAGAACAAAATCTACCGGAGGGGAGTCCCATGGGCCCCACGAGGGTGGGGGGCGCGCCCACCCCCCTGGGCGCGCCACTGTGCCTCGTGGACTACCTGTGGGGCCCCCTGACTTGTTCTCGACGCCAATCTCTCCTATAAATACCTAGACCTCCAAAAATTAACCTAGATCGGAAGTTCTGCCGCCGCAAGCCTCTGTAGCCACGATAAATCAATCTAGGCCCTCTTTGGCACCCTGCCGGAGGGGACCATCATCGCCGAAGGCCATGGGGAAGGATCTCGAAGGGGCCATCATCACAATGAAGGCCAAGGACTAGAGGGGGAACCTCTCCCCATCTAGGGGGGTGGCCATGGAGGAGGAAGCACAAGGGGGAGAACCTCTCCTTTTCTCTCTCGGTGGCGCCAGAGTGCCATCGGGAGGGGAATCATCGCCGCGGTGATAGTCTTCATCAACATCACCATCATCATCACCATCCTCATCTATTTTACGCCGTCTAGTCTCCCGCACCATGCTGTAATCTCTACTTGAACATGGTGATTTATGCCACATATTATGATCCAATGATGTGTTGCCATGCTATGATGTTTTGAGTAGATATCCTTTGTGTTTGGGTTGATTGATGATCTAGATTGGTATGAGTTGTATGTTTTATTTTGGTGTTGTCTTATGGTGCCCTCCGTCTCGCGCAGGCTTGAGGGATTCTCGCTGAAGGGTGTTGCAATACGTTCATGATTCGCTTATAGTGGGTTGCTCGAGTAACAGAAGCATAAACCCGAGTAAGGGGGTTGTTGCGTGATACGTCCATTTTGCATCATGCTTTTATATCAATATTTATTGCATTATGGGCTGTTATTACACGTTATGCAATACTTATGGCTATTCTCTCTTATTTTAAAAGGTTTATCATGAAGAGGGAGAATGTCGGCAGCGGGGATTCTGGCTGGAAAAGGAGCAAATATTGGAAACCTATTCTGCACAGCTCCAAAAGTCCCGCAACTCCACGAAAGTCATTTTTGGATTTAATAAGAATTATTGGGCAAAGAAAGTACCTGAGGGAGCCCACACCCAGCCCAGGAGGGTGGGGGGCGCCCACCCTACAGGGTGCGCACCCTGTCTCCTGGGCCCCCTGGTGGCCCTCCAGTGCCCATCTTCTACTATATGAGGTCTTCTATCCTGGAAAAAATCAGAGGCAAGCTCACGAGACGAAACTCCACCGTCACGAGGCGGAACCTTGGCGGAACCAATCTTGGGCTCTGGCAGAGTTGTTCTGCCGGGGAAACTTCCCTCCGGGAGGGGGAAATCATCACCGTCATCACCACCAACGATCCTCTTATCGGGAGGGGGTCAATCTCCATCAACATCTTCACCAACACCATCTCCTCTCCAAACCCTAGTTCATCTCTTGTATCCAATCTTGTATCAAAACCACAAATTGGTACCTGTGGGTTGCTAGTAGTGTTGATTACTCCTTGTAGTTGATGCTAATTGGTTTACTTGGTGGAAGATCATATGTTCAGATCATTAATGCATATTAATACCCCTCTGATTATGAAAATGAATATGCTTTGTGAGTATTTACCTTTGTTACTGAGGACATGGGTGAAGTCTTGCTATTAGTAGTCATGTGAATTTGGTATTCGTTCGATATTTTGATGAGATGTATGTTGTCTCTCCTCTAGTGGTGTTATGTGAACGTCGACTACATGACACTTCGCCATTATTTGGGTCTAGAGGAAGGCATTGGGAAGTAATAAGTAGATGATGGGTTGCTAGAGTGACAGAAGCTTAAACCCTAGTTTATGTGTTGCTTCATAAGGGGCTGATTTGGATCCATATGTTTCATGTTATGGTTAGGTTTACCTTAATACTTCTTTTGTAGTCGCTGATTCTTGCAATAGGGGTTAATAATAAGTGGGATTCTTGTCCAAGTAAGGGCAGTACCCAAGCACCGGTCCACCCACATAACAAATTATCAAAGTACCAAACACGAATCATATGAGCGTGACGAAACTAGCTTGACGATAATTCCCATGTGTCCTCGGGAGCGCTTTTCTCATTATAAGAAATTTTCTAGGCTTGTCCTTTGCTACAAAAAGGATTGGGCCACCTTGCTGCACCTTATTTAATTTCATTGCTTGTTACTTTTTACAAATTATCTTATCACAAAACTATCTATTACCTACAGTTTCAGTGCTTGCAGAGAATACCTTACTGAAAACCGCTTGTCATTTCCTTCTGCTCCTCGTTGGGTTTGACACTCTTACTTATCAGAAGGACTATGATAGATCCCCTATACTTGTGGGTCATCAAGACTCTTTTTTGGCGCCGTTGCCGGGGAGTGAAGCGCCTTTGGTGAGTGGAACTTGGTAAGGAAACATTTATATAGTGTGCTGAAATTTTCTGTCACTTGTTACTATGGAAACTAATCCTTTGAGGGGCTTGTTCACGGTATCTTCGCCCCGACCAGAAGAGCAAAGAGTTCCTCCTCAACCTACTGAACCTACTGAAAATGTTTACTTTGAAATTCCTTCGGGTATGATAGAGAAACTGCTAGCTAATCCCTTTGCAGGAGATGGAACATTGCATCCCGATTTACACATTATCTTTGTGGATGAAGTTTGTGGATTATTTAAGCTTGCATGTATTCCCGATGATGTTGTTAATACGAAGTTTTTCCCTTTATCTTTGAAGGGAGATGCATTGACATGGTATAGGCTATGTGATGATACGGTATCTTGGAACTATAAACGATTGAAGTTGGAATTTCACCAGAAGTTCTATCCTATGCATCTTGTTCATCGTGATCGTAATTACATATATAATTTCTGGCCTCGCGAAGGAGAAAGCATCGCTCAAGCTTGGGGGAGGCTTAAGTCAATGTTATATTCATGCCCCAATCATGATCTCTCAAGAGAAATGATCATTCAAATTTTTTGTGCTCGGCTTTCTCTCAATGATCGCACCATGCTCGATACTTCTTGTGCTGGGTCTTATATGCTGAAGACTACTGAGTTCAAGTGGGACTTGTTGGAAAGAATTAAATGCAACTCTGAAGATTGGGGTTCCGATGATGGTAAGGAGTCAGGTATAACACCTAAGTTTGATTGTATTAAATCTTTTATGGATACCGATGCTTTTCGTGGATTTAGCGCTAAATATGGACTTGACTCTGAGATAGTAGCTTCTTTCTATGAATCTTTTGCTACTTACGTTGATCTCCCTAAGGAGAAGTGGTTTAAATATAATCCTCCCATTGAAGTAAAAGTAGTTGCACCTATTACAGTTGAAGAAAAGACCATTACTTATAATGATCCTATTGTTCCTAATACTTATGTTGAGAAACCACCTTTTCCTGTTAGAATAAAGGATCATGCTAAAGCTTCAACTATTATTCGTAAGAGTAATACTAGAACTTATACACCTCCTGAGAAAACTAAAGTTGAACCTAGTATTTCTATGGTTAAAGATCTCTTGGATGATAATATAGATGGGCATGTTATTTACTTCTGTGGTGAAACTGCTAATATTGTTAAACCAGATGCTAAAATACATAGACCTGTTGTAGGCATGCTTGTTATTTCTGTTAAAATAGGAGATCATTGTTATCATGGCTTATGTGATATGGGTGCTAGTGCTAGTGCAATACCTTTTTCCTTATATAATGAAATCATGCATGATGTTGCACCTACTGAGTTAGAAGAAATAGATGTTACAATTAAGCTAGCCAATAAGGATACAATTTCACCAGTTGGGATTGTTAGAGATGTTGAAGTCATGTGTGGGAAGGTCAAATACCCTGCTGATTTTCTTGTTCTTGGTTCCCCACAAGATGACTTTTGTCCCATTATATTTGGTAGACCCTTCCTGAACACTGTTAATGCTAAGATTGATTGCAAAAAGGATGTTGTCACGATTGGCTTAGATGATATGACTCATGAGTTTAATTTTGCTAAATTTCGTAGACAACCCCGTGATAGAGAATTACCTAGTAAGGATGAAATAATCGGTCTTGCTTCTATTGCCGTGCCTCCTACTGATCCGCTAGAACAATATTTGCTAGACCATGAAAATGATATGTTTATGAATGAATGAAGGGAAATAGATGAAGTATTCCTGCAGCAGGTTCCTATCTTGAAACACAACTTACCTGTTGAAATCCTAGGGGATCCTCCTCCACCCAAGGGTGATCCCGTGTTTGAGCTGAAACCATTACCTGATAATCTAAAATATGCTTATCTTGATGAAAAGAAGATATATCCTGTTAATATTAGTGCTAACCTTTCAGAGCAGGAGGAGGAAAGATTATTGAAAACTCTGAGGAAGCACCATGCTGCTTGATGACCCACAATTATAGGGATCTATCATAGTCCTTTCAATAAGTAAGAGTGTCGAACCCAACGAGGAGCAGAAGGAAATGATAAGCGGTTTTCAGCAAGGTATGCTATGCAAGTACTGAAATAAATGGTAACATATAGTTTTGTGATAAGATAAATTGTAACGAGCAACAAGTAACAAAAGTAAATAAAGTGCAGCAAGGTGACCCAATCCTTTTTGTAGCAAAGGACAAGCCTGGACAAACTCTTACAATAGGAAAAGCGCTCCCGAGGACACATGCGAATATCGTCAAGCTAGTTTTCATCACGTTCATATGATTCGCGTTCGGTACTTTGATAATTTGATATGTGGGTGGACCAGTGCTTGGGTACTGCCCTAACTTGGACAAGCATCCCACTTATGATTAACCTCTATTTCAAGCATCTGCAACTACAACAAAAGTATTAAGGTAAACCTAACCATAGCATGAAACATATGGATCCAAATCAGCCCCTTACGAAGCAACGCATAAACTAGGGTTTAAGCTTCTGTCACTCTAGCAACCCATCATCTACTTATTACTTCCCAATGCCTTCCTCTAGGCCTAAATAATGGTGAAGTGTTATGTAGTCGACGTTCAAATAACACCACTAGAGGCTAGACAACATACATCTCATCAAAATATCGAACGAATACCAAATTCACATGACTACTAATAGCAAGACTTCTCCCTTGTCCTTGGGAACAAACGTAATTACTCACAAAGCATATTCATGTTCATAATCAGAGGGGTATAAAGTGCATAAAGGATCTGAACATATGATCTTCCACCAAATAAACCAAATAGCATCAACTACAAGGAGTAATCAACACTACTAGCAAACTACTAGCACCAATCCCGGACTTGGAGACAAGAATTGGATACAAGAGATGAACTAGGGTTTGGAGATGAGATGGTGCTGGTGAAGATGTTGATGGAGATTGCCCTATCCTGATGAGAGGAGAGTTGGTGATGATGATGATGATGATTTCCCCCTCCCGGAGGGAATTGTCCCCGGCAGAACAGCTCTGCCAGAGCCCTAGATTGGTTCCGCCAAGGTTCCGCCTCGTGCGGCGGAGTCTCGTCCCGAAAGGTTGCTTCTGATCTTTTTCTCATCGAAAGACTTCATATAGGAGAATATGGACGTCGGAGAGCCACCAGGGGGCCCACGAGGTAGGGGGGCGCGCCCAGGGGGGCGTCCCCACCCTCGTGACACTACTGGAAACTGGGAATTTGCCATCAGCCAGCTCTTTGCCATCTGCCAGCTGATGGCAAAGAACGTCTTTGCCATCTGCTTATAAAAAACAGATGGCAAAGAACTGACAGACGACAAAGAACATGGTTGCCATCAGCCAATTCTTTGCCATATGCTAGTGTATGGCAAATAATCTTTGCCATCTGCCAGCAGATGGCAAAAGAGGTGGGTAGGGGTCCAGTGTTGTAACGACCTGTCAACCCACCTCTTTGCCATCTGCCAGCAGATGGCAAAGAATCTTTTATGTTTGTTGGCAGATGGCAAAGAAGTGGGTGGGGCCCAATGGATGACGGCCCTATAATGGCCCAGTAGCCCCACCTCTTTGCCATCTGCCAGCCGCTGGCTGATGGCAAAGATATGGGCCTTTGCCATCCACTGGCTGATGGCAAAGAGGTCGGACTATCTCCTCCCCTCTCTTCTTCTAAAAAAATTCTCCTCCCCTCTCTCCCAGCCCGGCCCCACCCCCCTCTCTCTCTCCCAGCTCGGCCCCACACCCCTTTCTCTCTCCCCACCTCACCCACCCACCACCGTTGTCTAAAAAAACCCCCACCCACCACCGC